>NC_087221.1:1611730-1631730 GCF_015104395.2 Macrobrachium nipponense | reverse complement strand
ATGACCTGAGTGTGCAGGTAGATAGATATAAACACAAAGAGGGAATGTGAACCCTACTTGAGTAGTCTTATAATAAAATGCTTCAGAGATGAGTTTTTTAAATATACTCAGATATATGAGTAATCACTATAATTCTCAGTAAGGGTTTCAGAGGAGTGAAATTTTGCAAGGAGCACTATCAATCTCCGTGGCACTTCAAAGTTATGTTAAACAGTACTGCAACTAAAATTAGTAAACTAAGGCTTACGACTTAATAAGCTTAAATTAGCACAATGTTTATCACTTTGGCACTGCAGGTATGGCACTCCAGGATCTTCCTGGCAGTTAGACTTGAGGTGGTTCTGCTGGCATCTGCGTTAGCAGGCATACAACAGGGGTTTGCAAGATGTACAGTAATGGCACAAATGTTCAGAACTGCACAATGCATATACTAGCAACAACACTAAGGATATCACACTGACGTATTGCAAAGCAAAATTACCCGACTAGTTACTTCACGGGGGGGAGGGTGGGTGTGCGAAAGCATATATCAAATGCAGGAATGCATTTAAAAGGAATTCATGACATGGGAATGGTGGGAATTTACAATATCACAGCAAAAGTATGAGCGCAAGACAAAAGGAGGGTGAAATGCTGACAACCAACATTGGTTTTCTTATCTTATCTCATTGGAGTGACGGTTGTAAAAACTTAGGGTCTGAGGGATGTCAGTTGGCTGCGGTGATTCACTGTAAGGTGTGAACGAAATAGATTTCCACACTCCAACTTGAGGGAGACAGAAAGTGCTAGTCCGATCATACCAAAGGAGAGTGCTCCAAGGCTCCTGTCACGTTCGGGGACAGAGTGGACTTCTCAATGAGTGGCTAGGTCAGACAGGCTTCTAAGCATAACAAGTGGGGAGGTCAGGGCATAGGCCTGGTACATGAGAGGCACTGTGGAAGTGCAGACTTCTTCACAAAAGGTGAGAGTGTAGGTGGAAGGTGACACGAGTTATGGACATGTCCTCGGCTCGAGCAGAGTGTAGTTACGTGCCTAAGTCTGTATAGCTTGGAAGTAGGATTGTGATGCTAGATGCTAATGGTTGCTAGACTTGAACCATAATCTCAGCACATGTAGGTGCTTCGTCTCACAAGGGGTGGCTGGGGAGGGATTTAGAGTTAGGGTTTTGACCTCTGAACTTGAGGTCTGCCTGGATGTTGATGATTTAGACATTGGTTTCCCACTGTGATTCTGATTTCCCTAAGGAGCAATAAGGTCAGATCTCTTGTCCTTCTATCGTGAAGACTCGGATCCTGAAAACGACAGTTGGTGTCAGTATGAAATCGGAACAAAAGAACTCCTGTGCGAGAGAAGAGCAGGTAGCAAATGTCCATCATGACAGGACCATATCTGATGTGCTTGAGGGTTAGGAACTGACCCGTGCGGCAGAGCTGGATCATTAATCCTTTGAACCCTTTGGGCTACCTGTACTAGCCCACCCACTTTTTACCGACTCACTCTTTGGGCTAGTTGTACTAGCCCACAAAAAAGTTTTTGATTATTCATTGCTTAATTCATAACATGAATTTTTTCCTTTATTTAGATCAGCTTATTATGCTTCAGTGGTTCCTAGTTATTAATTTCATTCCAATTTAAAATAAATCATCATCCCCATTTCCCTCTACAGTCTTTCCAAATAGATAAATATAACGAAAAACACAAATCTCTTTTTACGCGGCTTTTGGCCTCATTCAGAAGATGAAACACCACCTGCTTTCCACGCTACAAGGTTTGGGCGAGGGATCATAGGGGTAAAGGTATTGGGGTGAAGGTCTGTTATTACTCCAAGAGGTCACTCTTTCTCCTCTGGCCAAACTCGTTTGCCCAAGAAAATGTATGGAAAAATACAACGGCGACGCCCTACATGTAGAAAATTATCCGTTACGTGAACACAAAGATTCTTGACTCGACCGTGGTGGTATTAGTAATTCTCTTGGTTTGTCATTCATTTTCTACCATTAGAATATTTGGGTTCATTGTTAAAAAAAAAAAAATCTTATGCAAGGCAAAATATTGACATAAAAGATCTTCTGCAATAACAGTAACTCTCTCTCTTATATATATACATATTATATATATATATATATATATTATATATATATATATATATATATATATATATATATATATGTGTATATATATATATATATATATATATATATATATATATATATATATATATATATATATATATATACTATATATAAAAGTTTTTTGCCACAAAGGAAAAATGAAAAAGCGAGATAGCCAAGTACTTTTGGTCCTGTTTGGACCCCTTTACTGAGGCAAACTGATTTTACAGAGGACAACATAGTCAAAAGAAGGCTTAATATCCAAACTGACACTACAAGATTAGCATTAAGGGCGATTTCAGTCTACAGAAAGGAGGAAACACCTTGGGGGACACACGCAGTAAACAAGTTATTCTTCCAGAAAAACAGTACATTTGAAAAAAACACGGAAGCATATACAATGTAATATCATGAAATTTACACAAATTTTCCCAAAAAATTATTGTTAATGAAAAGACGAAAGAAAATATAAATATATATATCGAGCAAGAGAAAGAGGGGGAGAGAATATCGAACCAGAGAGAGAGAGAGAGAGAAAGATTGGGGGAGAGAGAGAGAGAGAGAGAGAGAGAGAGAGACGAGAGAGAGAGAGAGAGAGAATAATAACTATATACATGTGGGACTAATTTACTAGTAGTTCATTTGTTATTTTAAGGTCCTTCATAACATCTTACAAATATATGGGTCCAAATGGTACATTCCCAGACTAAGATTTAGGTAGTTTTTATTAGTGATTTGTATAATTGCTGATTCCAGTAAATTTCTTGAAACATAATCATTAGATCTAGTAATTACCGAGGTATCACCCCAATTAATACAATGAGATTTTTCACTCAGATGGATAAACAGTGCATTTGAAGTCTGGGCTGTTCCTAACTGAATACATACGGCTGCTTGAATACGTACAACATAAATTTTTACTTGGACTGACCAACGTAAAATGATGGGCAATCCTTACAAGGAAATTTGTAAATGATGTTATTTGTTACGGGACTATTCTTAAATAGGATATCTTTAATGGTATTGTTATAAGAGAACACTACATTAACATTAAATGATTTAAATATTGTTTTTATGGTTTCAAATCCACGAAAGTAAGGTAAACTAAGTACATTTTTAGGCATATCTTTTTCATTAATAGCAACACTGTAAAACTTTGTGAGCTTTTTGATAACATAAATCAATTAAATGAGATGGGTAGGAGAGATCGTTTCCTATCTTTTTTATGTATTCTATTTCTTGGTCAAGATATTGTGGATTCGTGATACGCAAAGCGCGTTCCTACCCACTTTGTGTATCACGAGTCCACAATATCTGGACCAAGAAATAGAATACATAAAAAAGATAGGAAATGATCTCTGCTACCCACCTCATTTAATTGATTTATGTTATCAAAAAGCTCACAAAAAGTTTTATAGTGTTGCTATTAATGAAAAAGATATGCCTAAAAATGTACTTAGCTTACCTTACTTTCGTGGATTTGAAACCATAAAATCAATATTTAAATCGTTTAATGTTAATGTAGTGTTCTCTTATAACAATACCATAAAGATATGCTAATTAAGAATAGTCCCGTAACAACTAACAAACATTCATTTACAAAAATCCTTGTAAGGATTGCCCATCGTTTTACGTTGGTCAGTCAAGTAAAAAAAAAAAACCTTTATTTATACATAGCATCACGTTTTATATACTTCGTGATGAAGTTATTCATATATATATATATATATATATATATATATCTATAGATATATATATATATAATATATATATATATTATAGTATATATATATATATCTAAAGAGGTGAAGAGGGGGAATGGCTAATAATATGTTTAAAGTGTTTTATATAATAATAAAGTCACATAGCTCTGCTTGCCTAGAGACAAGGGGTGGTACACTGCAAAGTTCACCGGAGAGAGAATGGTATTTGCTGAACAAGCAAACTTGTCTCAGAGGTCGTTCCCGTTTGCGAGGCATGTGCATTCGTTTGTACGCGTATTACAGGCCTACTGGTTCAGGGTACTTGTGGAAGACGCATTCTTTGGGTGCAAAGGATGAGAAAAGAAAGGCGGTTACCCTAAGGTGTCAGGAGAGAACGCCCATCGAAAAGATGGGTCCGATTCCATGGTTGATTAGGAATGGAATTCTCTAATTGACTAATACTAGACAGTGTGACTTGTTTGGGGTTTGAGTGTAACCTTAGTCCGGAAGGTAGAATGTTATCTATTGGTTTTCTTTATGGGCAGGGGTTTGGGTATTGTGCCATTATGACTTGTTAATCATTTTGTTTTCTTTGTTATAACCAATTGCTTTGGGAAATAAACGATATTTTTGTATATTTACGCAGTCTTAATAAGCCTCGTGACATCTTACAGACAGGGCACCGTTGGCAACAGGTAAGAGTTCCCAGTTTGTGTAGTTTAGGGAATAGAGGGGGGGTAATAGTGGTGCCAGCGGTAAAGGCTTTTTATATATTTTTCAAGCTGTAGGTACGCTCCGAAGGGACTGGTGACCAGTTAGAAATAGGGGGTTTCGGTTTGGTTTTTATTTTGATAGGAGAAGGGGTTATTAATCATGTCACAGGCAACTCAGGGTCATTTACTGCTGATTCGACAGAGAGAAGCTGTTCCTCAGACAGTCTTCCTCTCCAAGCCAAGCCAGTTTGTTTCTTGAGATTACGGAATAAAGGTGTTTAAAAAGAGAGAAAAGGGGGCGGGGGTGGGGGTGGGGGGAGAAAAGTTTGGTTTTCGACTATTAAAGTGTTTCGCAGTTCGCGCATGTTTGCGGTGTATGTGAATTCGGTTACGGTCAATATGAAGACGTAAGTGTATTTTCGAGTTTTTTTTTTTTCTTTCTTATTTTTTTCCCTCTTTTTGTTTTGTGGATTTTCTTTAACTTTTTGTTCTTGTTCATGTTCCTTATGTTTGTGTGTGGCGAACTTGCCTGAGTGGGATTTTTGCGGCAAGTCGTGCCAGAGAGAGAGAGAGAGAGAGAGAGGCGAGTTAGCTCGGAAACACCTTACGTTCTTACTTTTCCTATCCCTTTCTTATTATTATTATTTTTTTTATTGCCATTTTCGTGGGGTTGATTTTGTGATGGGGACGGGGCACGCTTACCTTTTGTATCTGTTGTTGGAAAATTTTTTTTTTCTCCTTGATTGGGTTTAGTGTATATAAGTACATTGATGTTATTGAGATCGGGGAACAGCCTTGGGAAACAAGATAAAATGGCAGATACCAAACCGACGACGCTACTACATCACGTGACGAACATTTCTGCGGGGGTCAGCCCGTTCAAAGGGATCGTGGATGGCGCTTTGTCACAACCTTTGCATATTTTCATAGAGGGAGTTAATAACTATTTAGCGGGAAAGAATATAGTAGACGATGTAGAGGCATTCAGAGAGGCGAAAGCTTTGCTAGATTTCAATAAGGGAGACCTCAGTCATAGGTCAAGGAGTTTCCAATTTACGAAATGTCGTACCTGGACAGACTTGCAAGCATTTTTGAAAACCGCATATGGCCTCAAAAGAACACGGAGATATGGTGAGAGACCTTCGAGGATCTTTATAAACTACGGAAAGGGCACTAATAGCCTTGTAGAAACATAGTTCAAAGCTGTTTGACGCAGTGGCAGATTGGGTAGGAAAATTGAAAACATCTAAATGGGTTACAGGGATCCCTATAAAAATAAGTTCATAAACTGATCTATTTTTTCCCTGCTCTTACACGAGGTACCCGATGCAATAGTGTATAGCTTTGATGAAAGGTGAGCCTACTCAGACGAAGAATTACTTTATACCCAAATAGATAAACACAGGTCTAAATGTCCCACCGTAGATAGCAAAATTTAACGGGACAGGGGGCCCCGAGGGATAGAGTACAGAGAGACACGGAACTCTCTTCTCATCGTCTGTGTGCAAAAGTTGAGTATAACAAAAGATCGATCGATCAAAAGCATCAGCAGTTGCGTTTGTTTCAACTGCAATAAACCAGGACATCCAAAGAAATTGTGTAGGGTTAAATATTGCGGAATGTGAAAAGTACTGAGCATTATTGGTCAGTCTTGTCCATCTCAGATACGGAGAGAGGCGAGGCCTGCACCGCAAGGTTCTGGTAATTATAATGTGAGAACTTTACTTCCCAGGCGGGTCAAACCAGTGGGCAAAGGGATCGGCGAAATTTTGGAAGCCCGATCAACAAAAAGGGTACAGGTGATTGGTATATGCCATTGTGGTCTCGTGGGGGACGCCCCAGAGCCCAAGCCCATAGTCTATGGAACAGTAGGGGATTGTGGAATATCCCGGTTTCATAGACACTGGGGCATCAATAAATCTAATGGACTATAATTTGTATCAATCCATGTTCTCCAATACCCTTTGCAGCCCTCTACGGAGACGGTGTGTGATGTGCAAGCCCATAGATTAAAACACCCTGGGTTGTGTACAAATAAGGTTGCTCTCGGTGACAGAGTGTTAACAGAACCTTTTTTGGTAATAAAAGGAATTGCCTTAGGTAATAAAATCTTGTTGGGTCATCCTGCTTGTAGAAGACACAAGATTTCGATCCATGCGGGTGCTAATGGGATAACAATCGGAAAATGAATTACTCATACCATATGAGGACGTGAATAGAATGGAGGACATGGAGGTTATTGAAAGAGGAGAGGTGCTCGGTGGTATTAATTGCGGTGATACGAGTGTTATGGGGAAAGGTAATGTTAAAACACACGTTGGTGATCTGGGAGATGATTACGGGAGTTCTATCAGAGTTCATAGTGGTAACAATGATACTAACAATACTGGTGATGATACTAATATGGATGTTGTTTCTGATACTAACAATGCTGGGGATAATACTGAGGGTGGTAATTTGTATGGGGCGGTGGCAAGGGGAGATACTAACCACAAATATAGAGGTGTTTTATTTGAAGACATTATGTTACTACCAGGTTCAAAGGTTATGGTAAAAGTTAAATTGAAGGAAATGAGAAAACCCAGATGTGTGTGTTATTGAAAACAGTGAAAAGTCAGGGGAGTTGTTAGCACGGCATCGGTGAACAGTGTATCCAAGAATGGGGTTACGTGGGTGGCTATTAAACTGTAATGATACAGTTAGGAGATACCAGAAAAATACATATAGTAGACTTCCATGATTGGAAATGCGATAGCGGTTCTGTGGCTATCGTAGAGGGGAAACCTGAGTTTTCGGAGGCAGAAATACAATCAAGGAAACAAACATTAGTGAACATTTGGCTAATGCGGATTATAGCGAACACGTTGAAGCGATAAGCGGGCTCTTGGCGGAATTTGGGGATACGGTAGCCTTGCAAGGTGATAAATTGGGGTTGACTAATGTCTTAGAGCATAAGGTAAATTTGGAGAGCAACACAAAAACCTATTTATATTCCTGCATATCGCATACCTTTCAAAATCAGAGAACAGGTAGAGAAAGAAGTTAATAGATGGGAAGAAGAAGGGAAGGAATCATTAGACCCAGTGTGTCTCCTTACAACTTTCCCTTGTAGCGGTACCTAAGAAAGACGGTTCGGTCCGTGTATGCGTCGATTTTAGACGTTTAAATGAGAAAACGATCCCTGACCGCTACCCAGTTGCGTGCATACCAGATCTTTTTGTCGAAATTGGGGGACATAATATTATAGTTCAATTGATTTGGCGCAAGGTTTCTTACAGGTCCCTCTCAGCGAGAGTAGCAAGGAAATACCCGCCTTTCAGTGCCCCAAGGGACAATATGAATTTACGCGAATGCCTTTCGGTTTATCGGCAGTCGATGACTTTTACCAGGTTGGTGAACACAGTTTTGCACGGGTTATTGGGCAAAAAATGTTTTTGTGTATATGGATGACATCCTGATCGCAACGGACACGATCGCGCAAACACCTGGAAGTGCTTACAGAAGTACTTAGGAGGCTTAGATAGCGGGGTTGAAAATCAAGTTAGCCAAGTGTTCGTTCTTGAAAAAGCAGATCACATATCTAGGTCACGTCATATCTAAGGAAGGGGTTAGAGTAATGACGATAAAGTCAAAGCAATAGCGAATTTTCGCATCCCCAGATCAAAGAAAGAGATTAAGTCATTCCTGGGTATCGCCGGTTTCTTCAGGAGGTTCGTAAAGGGTTTTCTAACATAGCAGCTCCCCTAACTGATGTGTTGCGGGAAGACGTTCAATTTCAATGGAACGAATCACAGGCGGAGAGTTTTCAAAAGCTTAAAGATGCGCTAATGAATCCCCCGGTTTTGAAGTTTCCAGATTTTAAGGAACCTTTTACATTAGTGACTAATGCAAGCCAGGAGGCATAGGTGCATGCCTTATGCAAAAAGTTTGATGGGAAATTTCATCCTATAGCTTTTTTATAGCAGGAAGTTCAGGGACAACAAAAAGGCAGTAACGAGAAGTCCATGGCCACCATAGATAAGGAAGCCTTTGCAATAGTGTCGAGCTTAGTTCATTTTAAAATGTTACTGATGGGGAATAAAGTAGAAGTCCTTACAGACCACAAACCGTTACTTGATCTTTTTAATAAACCCGATTTGTCTCCCAAAAAGAGCTCGATGGTTCTAACTATCAGAGATTTTGATGCAAAGCTCAAATATATAGAGGGCAAATTTAATGTTGTCGCGGACGCTTTGAGCAGGAGTTTTTCATGACGCGGAAGGTTTCCAAGTCGCGCAGGTCACTAACGAAGCCATACAATGGGATATACCCCACCATAGAGCTAAAGCAAGATGAAGACGAGGTCTTAGCAGATGCGAAAGCATTTCTGGAGATAGTCAAGAAACGTTATAGCTTGCCTTTTTCGGGTTTGGAGTTAGAAGGAAATCTGTTGGTTAGGAAAATTAAATATAAGTTGAGAACCAGTGAAAGTAAAGGAGATACGACACAGATCGTAATTCCGAAAGTCTTAATTCCAGTGGTTTTAGATATAGTTCATTGCAGGTTTGGTAGTCCTCACTGGGAATAGAAAAAACTTATGATGAGGTTCGGGCTAAATACATTTGGAAAATATGGGTAAAGATGTGGAAAATTTCGTAAGGAATTGTGCGGTGTGCAACGCATGTAAGCCTGCTAGAACAACGTCATGCAAACTTAGAATCGTATCCTATACCGAGTAAACCTTTTCCAGAGAATAACATATGGACGTCTTAGGGAATTTTTGGTGAGTCTAGATACGCGAACAAGTACTTGCTAGTGATAATAGATGAACTTACAAGGATAGTAGAAATTTTCCCCACTTAAGCATAAAACAGCCGAAGAAGTAGCAATAGCATTCTTCAATGGTATCGTTTGCAGATACGGTTCACCCGAAGTTCTATAACCAAGACAATGGGAGGGAATTTGTGAACAAAAACCATTGGAGTGTTTAGCTGAATTCATGGGAATACAGAAAGTAACAATTATTCCATACAGACCCCGAGGCTAATGGGTTGTGCGAACGAGCGAACAGGAAAGTGCTCGAAGCGCTCAGAAAAACGGTAGGTGGTAATGATAGAAATTGGGGACAGGATATAATTAACGTTGTTAGACATGAGCATTCAACACCATGGTTAGCGATTCAATTAAAATGTCCCCTTTTGAAGCTTTGTTTGGTTATCCAGCGCGAGGCACATTTGATTTGTTAACTACGCCTCACCAGGGGGAGGATACAGTTGAAGCGCTGATATCCACAGCGAGAGAGAGACACGCATGTCTTAGCCGTAATCTCGAGTCCACAACCAGAGATATGGTTCAAAAGAGTATTAGTAAATCATCTGATCCCAAGATCAATGTCGGTGATAAGGTATTTTTAAAACTTAACGTGAGAAATGAGTTAAATTACAAAACTAGGCCCGAAGTTTGAAGGTCCTTTTAAAGTCATTGAAGAGAAAATGGAAATAGGTTTGTAGTTTTAAATGAACGAACAGGTCAGTCGAAGCTAACACATATCTCGAAATTGAAAGAATTGGTGTGGCAATTAATATATGATCGCGCAATTGCATTCATTTTTCCTTTTTTTTTCTTGTTATCTGTTTTTGTAATTTGATGACAGAATGGTTTTGAATTTTTTTTTTTTCCTTCTCCTTTGTTCCTTCGAATGTTTTTCTCTCTTATTGTATGTAAGTCTGCGGCGTTTTGGCGTAAGATTTCGGGGTTAATATTTTTCGGCAAATGTTTGCTTTAGCTGAGAAACGAGATGGTTTTTTTTAGCGTGGGGTCAGTAATTAAATAGAGGAATTATTTATGTCACCTGAGTGGTGTATTATCAAGATGATGGTTTATGTATAATGAGATGGTTCTGGGGGGTGTGCTTACGAAGATCAGTACTAAACATTTTTTTTTTGAGAATCATGAGTTTCTAGCGTCGCGAGTCTGATTATGCTGCAATGCTCAGCACCTGACGTGTTCATAGGTGGGTTTCTTTTTTTGCTGAAGTTGCTGTAAGGAGTCCGGTTGTTCGAACCTTCCCTTTGGAATTGATGACTCGGGGGATTTGCACGGTTTTCGGAGATGCCGATTATGACATTTCACGAGAACGTGTCATATAAGGGGATTTTTTTTCTTGTCGATAGGGTTGCTGCGCTAGCAGATTCTGTAACGGTACACATTCCTTTTTGGGAAAAGATGTTGAATTATATGTTTTTTTTTTCTTTAAAACGTCGTCCGAGATGATTAAACAACTGATGGTTTTGTTTTTCTTTTTCTTTCTATGTGCGCTGTGTAATGGGGAGGGGAAAGTTCACTTACTATTGTTGTATTATCTTATTTTATTTTTTATTTTTTTTTCTCTTCTTTTTCTTTTCTTACGAGAGATGTTGCAATGAGGGTTGAGCTCTAAATAGCATTTATCTATTAGATAGAAGATATAATTTGTCAGGTATGTGGGTTTGGATAGAAGGGGTGTTCGTCATTATTATTTATGGAGGCTAGTTATATAAACCATAAAGGGGTTTTTTACTGTTAGACTTTATGAGTTCTCTTTTGATAGTGTGTTTGTCAGATATGGGATTATTTGTGAGAATCAGTAGGTAAAGAGTTTTGGTTAGCGAGGAATTTTTCTTTTCTAATATTTGATTAGTAGATTGAATATTAATTAAGTTAGACGAATTTGTGGGGTAAAACAGACTTTAGTTATTTTATGACCATGTAGACCTTTTAAATAACGGACACAACAATGACTTTGGAGAATTCCCAAACTCTACGTGAGGATGCCAAGGGAGACGACTTCGTTTCTACAGTACCAGAGATTGAGTCAAGTCTACACACGAAGGGCATTTTTGTGGACTGCCTTGGCAAAGGATGAGATGTCTTCGATATAATTTCTGGGATAACCAGGAGTCTACAGTCTTCGATGAGGCGGGTGCGAGTAGCACTTGCATAGAATAACGGGGGCGGGTGGTGACCACGTTTAACTTCAGTAGAAAACGTCGAATCTACAGTTTAGCGACGGGAGGGTGTTGGATACACTCACGAGGGTCGCAGACGTTGAATAATGGCGCGTGCTGAGTTGTTTCGAGTTAGGTTACGTACTCGACCTGCGTCTACAACAATTCGCTCATTCTACAGGGATCCCAGCTGTTTGACAGTTCCTGCAGGATTCTTACAGACTTCTTCATGGTACTTAGTCGGCGTGTCTACAACTCGTCGATAAAGATGTTTCACCGACACCTTCACGGAAGCCATAGGCGGTTCGAATCCCGCCTACAGTGGAGTCCATTACTGTCCCGCCACTCGAAGATAGTGGTGAAGATGAACCTTTTTTTTTTCGATGACGCTATACTATACCAATAGTAATGATCATGTTAGCCGCTATACTGATCGCCATTTGTGTACTTGGAGTCCTTAAACTTTTATGCATTCGACGAAGCACAAGTGCTCCGGCAAACGGAGGTGGCTCTAAGTCATGTGGTACAGTGATACATTGGGCATTAGTTGCCGATGGGTGTGAGACGGGAGTGCATTATTTTTCTTTTTTGAGCCAGCCTCTGGGTTTTATATATATTGTAAGACGCTTGTGTGTCTAGCTAGGCGGGTGCTAGCATTAGGGTAGCCGAGCTCCTCTAAAGAGGTGAAAGAGGGGAATGGCTAATAATATGTTTAAAGTGTTTTATATAATAATAAAGTCACATAGCTCTGCTTGCCTAGAGACAAGGGGTGGTACACTGCAAAGTTCACCGGAGAGAGAATGGTATTTGCTGAACAAGCAACTTGTCTCAGAGGTCGTTCCCCGTTTGCGAGGCATGTGCATTCGTTTGTACGCGTATTACAGGCCTACTGGTTCAGGGTACTTGTGGAAGACGCATTCTTGTGCAAAGGAGAGAACAAGCGGTTACCCTAAGTGTCAGGATGAGAACGCCATCGAAAAGATGGGTCCGATTCCATGGTTGATTAGGAATGGAATTCTCTAATTGACTAATACTAGACAGTGTGACTTGTTGGGGTTTGAGAGGTGAACCTTAGTCCGGAAGGTAGAATGTTATCTTATTGGTTTTCTTATGGGCAGGTTTGGGTATTTGTCCATTATGACTTGTTAATCATTTTGTTGCTTTGTTATAACCAATTGCTTTGGGAAATAAATGATATTTTTGTATATTTACGCAGTCTTAATAAGCCTCGTGACATCTTACAGACAGGGCACCGTTGGCAACAGGTAAGAGTTCCCAGTGTGTAGTTTAGGGAATAGAGGGGGGGTAATATATATATATATATATATATATATATATATATATATATATATATATATATATATATTATATATATATATATACACGTACATGCATGCTACTCTCTCTCTCTCTCTCTCTCTCTCTCTCTCTCTCTCTCTCTCTCTCTCTCTCTCTTATATATATATATATATATATATATATATATATATATATATATATATATATATATATATATATATATATATATATATATATATATAAAGATAAATGCCACGAAGGAAAAATAAACGAAGGAGTCTGCGAGATCTTTCGGCTGAAAAGCCCTTTACTGAAGCAGCTACTGGAAAGGGCTTTTCAGCCGAAAGATCTCGCAGATCTTCGTTGTTTATTTTTCCTTCGTGGCATTTATCTTTATTTATTGGATGGATCACGTTCCTAACTTCGTGATTCCGATATAATATATATAGTATATATATATATATATATATATATATATATATATATCTATATATATATATATAGATATATATATATATATATATATATATATATATATATATATATATATATATATATATATATATATATATATATATAGTATATATATATATATATAATATATATGAAGCGAGAGAGAGAGAGAATACACTGTACGTGAATACATATACGTAAAGATTGAATTACCAATAAAATCGGTGATTACATGATAGAACGTGATAATTTTTATAACAATATTCTATAATCACGATTGCTTTTGATTATCTACATGACTGACAGTTGGTTTGTGTCTGAAATGCTGGTGTTGTTTTGGAAGAAATGGCTGGTCCTTTGTTTTTCACTCTTGCTATATTGCGACTACTTTTCTAAGATCGCTAGGGTCAGGCCAGGTAGAAAAGGCAGAGATGTCATTTCTACGGGTATGTAAGTCCCATTAAATGCTTCCCCGCAGATATAATCCTTCTTAGGAGGATTCGCTTTAGACCTTGGGAGTCTAGGGAATGGGTTTGCTTCTTCCCCGTTAACTTTTTTTTTTTTATTCCCGATTCTATTTAGCTATTCCTTCTTTCTCTTTCTATAATTATAGATGCGCTGAATGGCCTGTTGGCTCCGGTATTTGGACTTGAGACATAAATTCATAAGTCAATCGATCTATTACGCCCTACGAAGAGACAACCACTCATTCCTTCTTTGCATAACATTTTTACCAAAATCATCCAAGTCAGTCACAGGGCTCACTTTCCCCCTTTTTTTTTTGAAACATTGGAGATTCTACTATATTTCCCGCCTCTCTTGCTTCCTTGTTAAGTCTACGAATAGTCATTTCTGGCACTTTTGTTGCTTCAGATGTTCTCTGGATAGCCTTCGAAACATCAGTTACAGGACCTTTATGATGTTTTTTTATAAAATGAAGTATTTTAGGAAAGTATAGACTATTTCCTTGGCCTCAGGTGGTGGGTGAAGACGTTTACGGGAGTCACTTGGGCTGGGCTGTTCATACGTTTCACAGTGGGTGATCGAGGGCGAGTATCCTTTAATGATATTGACCATGACCTTTTAAATCCTCATAAAAATCATAGGTTCCCTAAACTCAGATCTGCATCTGCCGACTTTGTTTCCAATTTCCTCCTGACTTTTAACTGCCGATAAGGGAATTCTGGAATCTCCCGTGACGGATCAAAGTAAGAACAGGAATCTGTGAGAAGGGCTCGGGCGATAATCATCTGAGGCACTAATGTCGAGCAAATGGTTTTGCGGTCACGCCTACCGTTCAAGTGGCTGAAAATCTGACTAAAGTAAAAGCAGTGTTCACATACAGAATGATAAGATAACATTACTTCATCAGAAATTGTCTGTGATGATTTACAGTCATTTGACGCCCTAACACATTTTCTGGGAGTTCATGAACCAGTTGACTTAATAATAATAATAAAAAAAAAAAAAAAAAAATCCAAAGAAAAGAGTGAGCGAAGTATACTCAAGAAAAGAAATTCAATCCATGAATTCATCTGGTAGAAAAGTGATTAGCTTCGTGCGAAAAAGAAAAGAAAAGAGGTGGGTTATTCGCTCATTATACCGTGATTCAGATCCGTTTACCTTCAGGCAATCAGTAAACGCACCCGTGTAGAGAATACCAATTGGAAGGACAATGCCTAATCCCTCTAAGCTAAGGGCTTTTTTTCCTTGCCCGCTTTATACAAGGTTAGAGTAGAGGGTTAGAAGCTATACTCTAGCTACAAATTGAGACTTTCCTACAATTAGCGGCGTGACACGTCTCCCATATTGCCAAAGGAGGTATTTAATCCAAAAGGTACAATTTCAGGATTAACCTCCTTGAGGTTAAGGTTAATCCAGAGGTTAAGCCGGAGAGAATGGACATATACGAGCGTACTGTCCAGCTATTTGCTTTTATTCACAGTGACTTCGTTTTTGTTAAAAAGTATATATGTCATGAGTATGTATGCGTACGTTATACATATATATATATATATATATATATATATATATATATATATATATATATATATATATATATATATATATATATATATATATATATTTATATATATGTTATATGTATATATATATATATATATATATATATATATATATATATATATATATATATATATATATATATATATATATATATACTATATATATATATATATATATATATATATATATATATATATATATATATATATATATATATATATATATATATATATATATATATATATATATATATATATATATATATATATATATATAGATATATATATATATATATATAGATATATATATATATATATATATATATATATATATATCCATACATATATATATATATAAATATATATATATATATATATATATATATATATATATATATATATATATATATATATATGATATATATATATACTTTTAGGCATAGTTTTTCTCTAATACAATTTTCGTTAATAGCAATTGCTTTAGTGGCATCATAAGTCTCTTGCAGGAAGTCTGCGTATTTTTCACCAGAAATTGACGAACGAGAATCGGAAAAAACTTCGTCGGTATGAAGATACCTGCAGAAACTTACTGATGCCACTAAAGCAATTGCTTTTAACGAAAAAAAAAAAAAAATATATATATATATATATATATATATATATATATATTATATATATATATATATCGAGCTACAATGTCCTTTAATATCTATTCGCTCTAACTCGGATTAATATTTTCATATATGGTTGAACCGAATAAGGGGAATTTTTTTTTTTTTTTCTTCTCCATAATAGATTCACCTACTTGGGCACGAACGCAGGTACATTATAAATCCAGGAACGTCAGGGAAGGCGATACCACCCAACCACCGCAGAGGCTTAAAAGGTATATGCCGTCTCTCACCTCAAATACTTTCTCGCGCTGAAGTATTCGTTGGTTTGGAGACAACATCAACCCCGCCTCGACTCCGGTAGTTAAGTAGCGCTTTTGACAACACGTAGCATTTTACATAAGTCATATCACATTACCGTGATTCATATACATATATCGAGCTACAATGTCCATTAATATCTAATTCGCTTACCTCGGAATTAATATATTTTCATATATGCTTAAACCGAAGGGGAATTTTTCTCGATAATAGATTTACCTGTACTTGGGCGCAAACGCAGGTACATTATAAATCCAGGAACGTCAGTGGAAGCGATACCACCCAACCACTGCGGGAGGCTTAAAAGGTATATGCCGTCTCTCACCTTTTAAGCCTCCCGCAGTGGTTGGGTGGTATCGCTTCCACTGACGTTCCTGGATTTATATGTACCTGCGTTCGCGCCCAAGTACAGGTAAATCTATTATCGAGAAAAAAATTCCCCTTCGGTTAAGCATATATGAAAAAATATATTAATTCCGAGGTAGAGCGAATTAGATATTAAAGGACATTGTAGCTCGATATATGTATATGAATCACGGTAATGTGATATGACTTATGTAAAATGCTACGTGTTGTCAAAAGCGCTACTTAACTACCGGAGTCGATGGCGGGTTGATGTTGTCTCTAAACCAACGAATACTTCAGCGCGAGAAAGTATTTGAGGTGAGAGACGGCATATACCTTTTAAGCCTCCCGCTGTGGATGGGTGGTATCGCTTCCACTGACGTTCCTGGATTTATAATGTACCTGCGTTCGCGCCCAAGTACAGGTAAATCTATTAGCGAGAAGAAAAAAAAAAAAAAAAATTAAAAAATTCCCTTCGGTTTAAGCATATATAGAAAAATATATTAATTCCGAGTAGAGCGAATTAGATATTAAAGGACATTGTAGCTCAATATATGTATATGAATCACGGTAATGTGATATGACTTATATATATATATATATATAATATATATATATATATATATATATATATATATATATATATATATATATATATATATATATATGTATGTATAAAATAAAATGTAAGGAATTGTTTGAAATGGCGGATCAGTAAATAATATATTGATTCTATTTCCGGATATTTTACTGATGGCCAAGTTTTTCTAAATTCAGATTTATCAACACTGTCTAAGAATTTTATAATGGTCTGATATTAGTACATACAAACAGACATGAAACTATGGATTTGCAAAAAAATGTTCACTTTTTATATTAATCATAATTTATAATTCAGCAACCATTTTTAATATACTACGTAAGCTTCTAAAGTAACTAAATGTTAATTAAGCATATTTTTTAGATATTCATATAATTCATATCAGTTATCATTGACATTATCTATGTTATATTGTCATAAGCCTAATATTTTTTTAAATTCGCCGTGACTTTCATAACACTAATGTTCGGTATTGAAAGAATGCCATGTTACTTGCGAATGTGTGTGTACGTATGTACAAGAGAGAGAGAGAGAGAGAGAGAGAGAGAGAGAGAGAGAGAGTTAGGGGGGACGGGGTTGAAGAGGCGTGATTGTCAGTAAACGGTAAGAACAGAAGTCATTAAGTTTGTTTGTTTGTTTGTTTGTTTGTTTGTTTGTTTTTTTTTTTCGTCACCGCAGCAACTGCCACACCGCGAATCTCCCCAGAGAGAAATTTTACAGTTTCTGTATGCTGAATAAAGTAGTACATATTTTATATAGGTTTAGGTTGAAACAGTCTTTAAAATACTCTTTGAGAGTATACATTTGAAATCAAGTTGATGTACTTTGTTATATATATATATATATATATATATATATATATATATATATATATATATATATATATATATATATATATATATATTTATATATATCATATATATATATATATATTATATATATATATATATATATATATATATATACATATATTATATATATACATATATATATATATATATATATATATATATATATATATATATATATATATATATATATATATGTATATATGTATATATATATATATATATATATTATATATATAAATATAATATATATATATATATATATATGGTGTGTGTGTGTGTGTGTGTGTGTGTGTGTGTATATATATATATATATAATATCTGAGAGAGATATTAAGAGTTATTATAAAAAAACTATTATTGAGACTAATATAAGTAGTCAGATACGTTGTCCTACTGTTATAAATCAGAACATTCAAAGGAAGACGTGAGCAGTGTTAAGCAAGCATAAAAAAAAGGAAATGTTTGGCAAAGGGGAAAAAATGGAGGTGTGATAAAGGGTGTGTGTAGAAAGGAAGGGGGTTGTCTCCTTTTGAAAGAGGTGAGAAGAGGGAGGAAGGAAAGAGAAGAAGGGCTAAGGGGGGAGGGGGGGGGGGGGGGGGCCTGGGGCTGGGGCTATTTTTGAGTAGGGGGACATGGGTTGGGAGGTGTTTATGGGAAAGAGAGGGTGTGAGTGAGTTAAAGTGTCGCCTAGACTCATATCGCATTATATTTATATACATGTATCATAAATACATACCCGCTCCATAACACTCTTCCTTCCTCTTTCTCATTTCTTCTCTCTTTATAGTATTTGGATGGTGATGCCATAACCACTCATCGTTCATAATGCTTGTTGAATACGTCACTGCCGATTACTTCACTCTTCACCAACATCCCCACCACTCCTTCCATTCACTACTTAACTTCACCATTTTTAACCTCACCATTTTATTTCTCTCACCACTATTTTTATCAGAGGTAGTTTGCAACCTATGTATCAGGAGTTTATCATAACCTTTCGACCTTAGCCTTTGGAACTTGGACTGCTAATAAAGTTTGTCATTACCTGCTTTGGAACTGTTATTCATTTCCTTTTTTTAATGCTTGCTCAACACTGCTCACTTCTTCCTTTGAATGTTCAGATTTATAACAGTAAGACAACGTATCTGACTCCTTATATTAGTCTCAATAATGGATTTTATAATTATTTTTTTATAGTTCGTGTTTCTTTAATTTTAAACGGAACTCTATTTTAACCCTCCTCCATAGAGCTTATGCTCACTCATCAAACTGGATGAGCTTTCACGACGAAATATCCTTTTTCTGATGAGATATTTTAATAATAATTGTTTTCCTTAACGACTTTTTTTCAGATCCCTAAACAAACTGCTAATGGAAAAAATGGTGCATTCAACACCTGTATCTACTGTATCGAGACTGAAGATGTTTGCAAGTTTCCATTTCTTACATGATGATACCTTCTGGAGAACATGCACATCCATTATTCAAAAGAGGTTTCCGGCTGTGGACTTGAAAATTATCCCAAAAATCCCTTAACTATTAGATCTCTGTTTAGAGTCAAAGACCGACTCAGCCCTCTGCTTTCGTCCAGCATCATATATAAATACACTTGCCTGAGATGTAATCACGGGACATACGTGGGATGCACGAGGAGGCTGTTGAAGGTTCGAATAGATTCCCACAGGGGCATAAGCCATAGAACAGGTAGTAGATTATCTAATCTGGGACAATCTAATATACATAATCATTCAAAAACATGGAAAACCTATATTGACAGCAAGGATTTTTGTATCTTGAGCCAACTGCGAAACAACAACAACCTGACTATTTTAGAATCTATAATTATCAAAAAGTCTGTACCGTCGTTAAACACCCAAACGTCCTCTGTAAAATTGTTCATATCATAGTTTGGGCAACTGGTTTGCCTCACTCTGTTTTTACTTATTTTTGTTAGTCTTACTCTTTCTTTTGTATAGGTAGGTGTTTCTAAGATTTTAGTGAGG
>NC_087221.1:1601730-1606730 GCF_015104395.2 Macrobrachium nipponense | reverse complement strand
CTCACACACACACACACACACACACACACATGCACACACAGGCATACATGCATATAGATATTATATATTTATATATATATATATATATATATATATATATATATATATATATATATATATATAATGAATGGCATTGTAGCTTCTAGAAAGTCGGATCTTTAATAAAAAGAGTATGGCCAGCAGAAACTTCAGCATTTTGCGTTAAAACTTTATTTTTATTTTACCAACGCCTACGTTTTGGGCTACAAAATCCCATCTTCAGGCTAAAACATCAGGGGAAAAAATTAAAATTCTGTACATTAAATCAGACTAAAATGGGGCACAGTAATAAATTACGCATTTTTAAAAGAATTATTTAGATTATAAAAAATATTATCAGTGAAATTCTAATTTTATGTAAAAGTAAGACGGTAACTAATTGAATAAAAGAGATCACAGTAAAAAAGCAAAGCTACTAAGTACAATGACACTTTCAAAATAAATACAAACAAAACACTTAAAAACACAAACCCACACGTGAACAACTAAGAAAAATTACATTATTACTAAAACAGGAGAAAAATATTGAATCCTAACAGGCAAAAAATTTCTGTATATGATTACAAAGGAGAAAAAAAAGAAAAAAAATTAAACATTGAAACAAACTATATATAAAGGTGGACACAAAAGCAAAAAATAGCGAAACGAGAACTCACCGGTACAGAAGTATAGATAAGACTGAATAAGTATAATTTATTTTTGACAAAGGGGAGAGGCAATACAAAGGCGAGAAGGTAGAAAGGGCGAATGGTCTATTAAGTAATGTTCAGTTGTACAGCAGTTGAATGGTTGTTTAGGGTTGGTGACAATTGTTTAATGAAGCGGGACTCGAGAATGGGTAATGACCGTTATCTATTGCTTGTGATAAGATTTTAAAATCATTGTACTGAATGTTATGTTTTACATTTTTTTTTTTTTTATTGCTGGGTTTGCGTATTGGTTCCTTTCCCCAGAAAATTCTTTCTAGATAAATTTATCTGTTTCGGTGACTGACACCACGATGGCAATCGATGAGAAAACCCTCAACAGCCGACTCGAAATACCGACATACTAGTTCCCAAATTACATTTGGGACAAGTAAACAAATATACCGTTGACGATCGCATCAACTGCGGTAGGGTGTCCTTGAACTTGAAAAAGACTTCTGATTTTTAAGGGGTTCTTGAAGATAAAATTAAAATTAACATATGGGTACATATTGCTGAGTTCGACGGTGAGCTCTCGTTTTACAAGTTTATATGTTGAACAAAAAGGTAAGGATATATACCGTTCTTTTTTTAGGTACATTAAAAGTGGGTTGCTTTCGGTTTAACAATGTCATTTAAAAAACTCTCTCAAGATTTTCTCAAATCTGCTAAAATAGTTTTGCAAGAAAGCTACTTCCTCATGGAATTTGACCCAGTTGCATGACCAAATTATAAGCTCTACACAATAATGTCTTCATGCATTAAGTTTAAAAACCAACGGACAAAAGCTAAAGAAATTTGTTCCCAAACCAGTAAAAGTCTTCTTTCTAAACACACCTGTTAAAAATTTATCATTACATCGTGAAATTGTTATATCTAAAAATGGCAGTTCGTTATTCGATTCTATGTCCATAGTAAAATTAATGTTCGGATGAAATGAATTAATGAAATTAAGGAACAAAATGTGCATGATTTTTATCTTTAAAAAGTACAAACGTATCGTCTACGTATCTTTATAAAAAAAATGGGTTTAAAAAGATGAAGGACACTGGTCAAGAAATGGATAACTATTTCATTTTTTAACGGGAAAATTTACAAACAAACTGATGGCATGGCAATGGGCTCTCCTTTAGGTTCCACATTTGACAATATTTTTATGTCACTTGGAAAAATTATTTCTTGACCAGTGTCCTTCATCTTTTAAACCCATTTTTTTTAAATACGTAGACGATACGTTTGTACTTTTTAAAGATAAAGATCTTGCACATTTGTTCCTTAATTTTTTCATAATTCATTTCATCCGAACATCCAATCTGTAATTTCCACAAACTGATCGGTCTCCTTTTTTTTTTTTCTTATAACTTGTGTTGATAATTCCATCTATGAGATCATTTGGAATTTCCTTCATTCATCCGGATATTTTCAATTAGTTGGTGAATTTGACGATGTAAAGTTGGTCTCCATATTTATATATTGCAGCAGGAATGTTGTTGGGTCCCGCAGCTTTGTTGTTCTTCATAGAAGAAGATAGCCAAGATAGCCAACTCCACTTCCTCTAGAGTTGATAACACTGCAAGTGTCATATCCAATGGGAGAGACGAGGGAGTTGTTGTAGTACATCCTCATCTATCACAGGGTCTCTATTAAGTAGTTCTTAAAGTGTTCTTTCCAACGAGACAGGATTTCATTATTATTTTTAAGGAGTCGAGTGCCGTCTTGGACTGCGTAAGGGTGCTAGCCCTTGGGAACTTTGCCCAAATATAGCTTTCATTCCACAGAAAAGGCTTCTCATGTCATTTCTGTCAAAGAAGGATTGGAGCTCATTTGCTTTGTCTGTCAACCACTTGTTTTTCATTTCTCTTGTGGCATTTTGTATCAGCTTTTGCTGTGCGGTGTATTTTCTTCTTTGTTTCAGACTTTGGGTCATTCAGATGTTCAAAATAGTATTTTCTGGCCTCTTGAATAAGATCTTGGATAGCTGCATCATTCTGATCAAACAAATCTTGATGTTCATTATTTCTTCAGACCAACTGATTCTTTACATGAGCTGATTACGGAATTCTTAAATTTACTCCAGTGATCAACAGTAATTGGGTGGATATTCCTTTTCTGGTTTATTAGTAGCGAGACACTACTGAAGTTCAAGCTTATTAGAGTCGTTCTTAAGTGAATCAACGTTAAACTTCAGTCGCTTTAGTGCATGCGTGTTTCTCATTTTAGTCAAGATCTTCATCCTAATACAAGAGTATATCAGGTGGTGGCCAGTCCAGAGTCTTCGGATCCTGTCACTGATCTTGTAAGGAATACATTCTTTCCATCACGAGATCTTACTATAATGTAATCTAAGAGATGCCAATGTTTATGATATTGGATGTTACTAGGCGGTTTTAAGTTTATTTTTCTGCCTAAAACTGTGTTAGTTATTACCAGATCATGTTCTACACACTTTGAGAGAAGGAGTGTTCCATTTGCATTTATTTTGCCAACACCATCTTTTCCAATGGTACCTCTCCAGATGTCACTGTCTCATCCTATTCTGGCATTAAAGTCACCTGAAAGGATAACTTTGTCTTCATTTGGTATAGCTGTGAGAGCCGTGTTAAATCAGCATAAAATGACTCTTTTGTTTGATCCTCTGCAAGAAGGGTTGGAGCGTAAGCACTGATCACTGTGGCATGTTTTTTCCCTCAAGATTTAGTCCGAGTGTCATTAGCTGTTCATTTATGCCACTTGGGTACTCTGTTAACTTGAAAAGCATGAAATATTTTACAGCAAAACATACACCTGCTGTCTTGGTGTTCCAGGTTCGTGTCCCTTCCAGAAGAATATGAATATTTGTATGTATATATATATATATATATATATATATTATATATATATATATATATATATAATATATATATATATAGTATAGATATGTATATAGATATATATATATATATATATATATATATATATATATATATATATATGATATATATATATAGATATATATACATACATACATATATATACTACATACATATATATATATATATATTATATATCTATATATATATATATATATATATATATATATATATATATATATATATATATATACATATAAGTCATATCATATTACTGTGTATTCTAATACATACCATCGAGCTACAAATGTCCTTTAATATCTAATTCACTCTACCTCGGAATTAATATATTTTTATATATGCTTAACCAAACCAAAGGGGATCTTTATTAGGCGATAATAGAATTGTCGGCGACCAGGCGCGAACCTAGGACAGTTTTTTCATTTCTTCACAGACTGATGATGCAACGTGTTTTGTGTGCGAAATGTTTTTTTATAATAGATTATGATCTGTTTTTACTGAGATTGTATATATATATATATATATATATATATATATATATATATATATATATATATATATATATATATATGATATATAATATATATATTTTCTTAATGAAAATCCTCATGTAAAATTTATATAATTATGTATGCGTGCCTACACACACACACACTTTTTGTTTTTGGTCCCATCTATTTGCATTAAATTAAAAATCAATTGGTCCTATCTATAATCATTTATATTGCCTTCTGTCCACAGGCTCACACGTGACGGTGATCAGCTTACATATAACTGCAGTATCAACACTGACACTCATAACACCCTCATAACGTATGCATACATATGCTAGAATGCAGAAAACACATTTATAATTAAAGAAATATAAATTATTTTGTACGATAAAAAATAAATTTGGGCGTTTCTGATTATGAGCAAGGATAATCATTCAAGATTTATATGATTTTACTACATTTCCTTTGGGCTGCGGAAATAAGATTCAAGATCAAATTTATTATTTACAATCTTCCAGTTTTCCCATGGAATTTTCTATACTCTGAATCTACATCTTCCATTGGTTTATATTCTAATATAATTTAAGGACTCCAAATGTGAATAATCCCATCAGATCTAGGGACCCAGTAATGTGATTACTGACCTTTCAGACCTCGGATACGTCACACATCCAAATATTGCAATCAATAGTTTTAATGATGATTTATTCCTTCGCATAATGAACCTGCATAACCCTCCAATATCTACAAGGCTAAATGTATATATAATAACTATCTTGTATCCATGGCTATCTTCTCCATATCTCCTCATAATTAACTGAAAAACAATCCACTAATATCCAAAATGCTAAATATGCAAATATTTATTTACTTGCAATAGCTGGAACTATGACTACTTTATGCAGACTTTA
>NC_087221.1:1549230-1594230 GCF_015104395.2 Macrobrachium nipponense | reverse complement strand
CATTGTTTCTTGTGTGCCCCTGGGTTATTATTACAATTGAAACAATACAATTGTTTGCCCTGGATCCGTAGACCCTATCATATATTCCACTTTTGCACATTCAGGGGTGGGGGAGTAGCGAACTTACATCCCTTTTGTGTTAAGTTTCTTGGACAGGTCCCATTAAAGAATGTGCTATCCATGGAACATTTGGACGTGTTTCTGAACTTGGGAATAAATCAGTTCCTCATCTGATGCAAGTTCAATCTTCTTATCAAAGCTATCTGCAATGGCGTCCGAGATGTCTCGTAGAATACAGGAAAAAATGCAACAAGGGAGATATTATCATTGTTTACCTATGTGGAATTTTCTAATTTCTATATCAATTCTCCTGCTGCATCAAAAAGCTGGGAGCTATGCTCTGTCATGGTCTTCATGACCTTTCCTAATCTTGCAAAACCCCTCAGGTCTCGGCCCATATCCCTGTGTTCCTTTGTTCCATAGGCTGCCTCAGAAATGCTTGTAATTTTGTCCATGACTGGCATTTTGTAAACTGAAAACTGCGGCAATGATGTGCCAAATCTCATTTGTTGAAATCTAGTAAGGCCTTAGTCTCCCTAAATCTGAACTGGTTCAGAAAGAACCCGTCAAGAATTTAAAGCAATCAATCCCAAATTACCTCATTTCTACGGCCTCCCCAAAATTCACAGTGATAAAATCCCCTTCCGTCCTCCATTATCTTGTGTGTTGGAGCGTTTAACTGCAAAATTTGAAAATGGTTAGCCGAGTTTACTATTGTCCTTTTTTAGGAGTCATATAAAAACCTACAGAAGACTTTTTGGCAACAAATTTAGGTCGGCAAATACTCCTTACACAACGTAAAATTCTCAGCCTTGAAGCAGACTCACTTTTAGCAAAAGTACCCATAAAAAGGGTATTAACGATCATCAAAAAATAAACTTGAGCCATTTGTTGACCACTTCCCCACAGAATTGAATAAAATAATGCATCTTGTATAGCTTTTGCGTTGCTAATAAAGTATTTTCCTTTGGTGACAACTTTTTACCGTCAAAAATTATGTTTGCAGTATGGGGTGAGTCCACTCAGTAAAGCCATTCTCACTTATCAAATTCACATGATTGGCTCCTTATGTAACCATAAAACGTATGTCCACCAATTTGATATATAAATTACTACAGAAAATTGCATCACCTTATAAAATAGAACTTTTTTTCTATCAATGTACAATAAACAGTAATTTATTCCAGTCAGTCAAATGTTATTAAAGCCATGGGCAAGGCTGGCATTACGGTACGGTGCAGTTGATATTTAGTATATATATATATATATATATATATATATATATATATATATATATATATATATATATATATATATATATATATATGTGTGTGTGTGTGTGTGTGTGTGTGTGATGTGTGTGTGTGTGAGTGTGTGTATGTATGTAGTATGTATATATACTATAGTATATATATATATATATATATATATATATATATATATATATATATATATATATATATATATATATATACATATATATATATATATATATATATATATATATATATATATATATATATATATATATATATATATACACGGTACGGAATTACGGTGCTATAATTTTACCGAACGACGGTAAAATATGATTCAGGTACGGAAAAAATGGGCAAAATTCCATACCGTACTGTACCATAGACTGGGATCTATCACTCAGCTAATGATGCATATTTGACCGCTTCAGTGACTGCACAAGTAGATCGCTATGACACTTAACATTTCTGCAGCAACAACAGCGCCAGCAGTAGTAGTAGTAGCAGTAGTAGTAGTAGTAGTAGTTCTATTCTAATCAGGCATTACTAATACTATTACTAATTTTATCTTAAGCACCGATATTGCTGTTATTGTTAATACTATCACCATACTCATTGATATTATTAAGACAACTGAATATATACATAATATGTACATAGAAAATACAATTGCTAATTTACACCTGTTAACATTAAAATTTTCATAACGAGAAGATTTTACTGAGTATAGGTTTTAATAAGCTTATAACACGATAAAAGTACGGAAATGTGGTATATTGTTTTTACCGTACTGTAAGGAACGGGAAAGCAATTGAGGGTACGATACGAAATTACGGTACAGTACTTTAGCCAGGTACCGTACTGTACTACCAGGCTTGACCATGGGTAACTAAAAGGCGCCAGATATAAATAGTCCACCCGGTATTTATGTTAAAGGAACAAAATAAACGATTTTGCCTTTTCCTAAAAAGGTTTATTAATTCTTCAGTCGTAGAGCACAGGTGGCCCATAATGTAAATTTTAAGTCGAAGCACTACTAGATAATTCTGTGATATAGATTTATAGTCGTATGAATAGTAACTACTTCAATAGAAATATAGAAATTTTCTTGTAAAACGCTTAGCTACTTCCAAAACTAACAACAGAAATAGTAAAATTAGCAACGGTAAAGATGATGAGGAAGATGAAATTTTAACGCTTTGTCCGTTTAACCATTTCATTCTTCCCTTTGCTACCTGTTCGACCGACTGACCAAAAGTCTTTTATTTTCTGTCGGTTAAATACCTCGTCATTTTCGGCAAGAAATGTGTTTTTGTTATCAACTCTCTATCTCTAATCGCCTTCAAGACGTAAATAATATTAACATGAAATTAGACAGGCACGGATGGCCACAGAAGATGAAGATAACAGAGTACTGGAGGAGATGTCAATACAGCAGAATCATCATGAAACTTTTGCTCGTTAATCCCTAGACAGAACTTGAGGCGAAGCTTTCGGCGCCTTCATAACTCGGCAAGATCATTAACTTCGAATTCTCGTTACGCAACTTTCGCCGCCAAACTTCATCCACCATCATACTACAGTGCGTCTTATTACATTTAATTATAATGTCAGGCAAAAGTTTACACAGGGGAAGAAACAAAAACTGAGGAGTAATTGAGATCATGATGGAGATAGAGTCAGCCAACACTCAGTTCCTCGAGACAACTGTAGCCTTCTCTTCGCTTTTAACGGCATTGACGTATCTTCTTAGACGGCCACCAGAAGGGGAGGAAAAAAGAAAGAAAGAAAAAAAAAACTCTTCAGATCGTAAGTCCCTTTCTCATCGAGCTTGTAAATTCTCTCTCTCTCTCTCTCTCTCTCTCTCTCTCTCTCCACTTTATCAGAAGTATAACCTTGTCGAAGAACTTGTATCTCGAGACTTCCATCACTTGGAACAACTGAATAGGAAAATAAGTTTTCTGTTTGCCCTCCTTACTTTTTCCACAAATGATTCGACCTTATTTATCGCCCTTGCCAGTGCCTTTTCATTACCTGTATACGTATGTTATGTTCTCTCCTCCACATAATTTGATTTTATTCTGTTCCCGCTAGTTATACTCTTATCTTTCCATCATTACCTAGCACAAACCCACACACACACACACACACACACACACACACACACACACACACACACACACACAACACACACACATATATATATATATATATATATATATATATATATATATATATATATATATATATATATTATATATATATATGAGAGAGAGAGATGTATCGGATATCCGCATCCGCATTAGTATTGCGATTGACATCCACATCTGCAGTTTCAGAATGCAGATATGATGAGATCGTGCCCTGCTCAGAGTTCAATACATTGTAGCTAAAGGTGGATTTTGTTTTTGTTTCGTGCTAAATTTCGCTTTTTTGCTTTATTTGCAGAATACATGATACACAATTAAACGTTCATACAGTATAAGATACAGAAGTAGCTCTGCTAAAGCATATTTATTTTAAAGCATATTTTTTATTGTATTTAGTAATTCCATAAAGTAATCATAAAGGAAGGGTACTGCATTACCCTCATCATACAACGAGCATGAAATAACCTTCTGCTAAGACAAACATTCGTGCATCGCTGTTACTGTTTCTGCGCTCATCTGAAAGTATTCACACACATATGCTACATGAGTATCACTTATGTTTCTACTTTCAAGTAGTATATCAATTATTATGATTTAGATTTAGAAAGTATCCGCATCTGCATCCATCCACGAGGGAATGGCAATCAAATATCCAAATCTGCATCAACATCTGAAATTTTGAAAGATTGATATCCTCTTCCACATTCGCCTCCGCAAAGACAAAAAAGCTTTTATATCCGCATATATATCAACAAACCATATTTTTTAGATATCCGATACATCTAATAATATGTATATATATATATATATATATATATATATATATATATATATATATACATACATATATATATATATATATATATATATATATATATATATATATATATATATATATATATATATATATATATATATATATTTTTATATATATATATATATATATATATATATATATATATATATATATATATATATGTGTGTGTGTGTGTGTGTGTGTGTGTGTGTGTGTGTGTGTGTGTTGATTATATGTTCGTGTGGGGTCTGTAGTAAGAATAATTGGCTAAAACATAAAGAGTATTGAACTATTAGAGAAATTTAAAGTAATTAATCCCAAACTACCCTACATTTATGGCCTTCCCAAACTCACAAAGACAATCTTCCATTCAGACCCATTGTTTCATGTGCCGGAGCATTCAATTACAAAATTTCTAAATAATTAGCTGGCCTCCTTTCCCATTTTTTTAGGCACTTTTTCTCCCAGTCACATTTAGAGAAGTACATAAACCACTTCACAACATAAATCTTTAAGTCTTGATGTAGATTTCCAATTCACCAAAGTACCAGTACATGACGTTCTTCAGGTTTCGAGGGAAAATTATACCCGTATTCAGATCCTTTCCCATAGGGACTAGACAAAATAAGAAAGTTAATTGAATTATGTGTATCTCATAACGTATTTTCATTCGGGGAACCATTCTATAAAAAAAAAAAATCGGGTATAGTTTGGGTAGTCCTTTAAGTCCTGCTTTAGCCCATCTGTACATGAAATGCTTTGAAACTACAGTAATAAATGCAATAAAACCCAAAAGCATGCTGTGGATGAAATATGTAGATTATATTCTAATATTTTGGGATAATAGATTGGGCAATTTTAATTAATTCCTTTAAAAATTAAAGACATTGGTACACAGCATCAAATTTAAAGTTGAATGGGAAACAGACCACAAAATTCCTTTTCGTGATGTTTTAATAATCAAAGACACGACACAATACAAATTTACCATATACAGGAAACCAACGTTCTCACTTTCATACATTCACTACTTCAGCTATCATGACATTCCCATCAAGATAGGCGTAGCCAGCAACCTATTCTTAAGAGCCTTAAGAATTTATTCCCCAGATTTCCTGGATAAAGAATTTGAACTAATTCGTAAGCAGCTTTCATCTGTAAAGTATCCTGACCATATAATTGAGAAAGCAATTCACAAAGCAAATGTAATTTTCTACCGAACCCCTCAAGACAAGACCAGAGACACACCCAACCATAAAATAAAAATTCCACACCATGGATAAGGATTAAGATGGGACCCAGGCCCTCGGAAAATCTAACCCTTTTGCATTTACTTACCCAAACGCCTTAGCTAAATCCATGATTAACGTCCAACAAAAGACATCCCCCAAGGACACAGGCATTTACAAAATCCCATGCCTGGACTGTGACCAATCTTACATCGGATTTACAGGAAAATCACTTCCATAGAGATTAATACTGCACAAACGGTCAGTTAGTTATGGTCAAAGAAATCAGCTATTTTCAACCATATAAATGAACATAACCATAGAATAAACTTGAATTTGTCACATATAATTTATAGCAGCAACTGCCGGAACAAGAGTCAAATGATGGAATCAGCCTTGATTAAACAGAGGCAGGTAATGAACATCTCAAAGGGAGCATGGGATTCAGATGTGATCGACAAGGTATAAATACCACCTTTTCTATAACTTTTCTCATTCATCTACCTGAAGAGTGAGACACCAGTCTCTGAAATATAATATTTTTCTCTCTATAATCTGGTGTTTTAATGAACTCCTTTTATTAGATGAAATTCAGTTGTAACATAACATTTGCACCAGTCAGATATCTATATATATATATATATATATATATATATATATATATATATATTATATATATATATATATATATATATATATATATATATATATAAAATTGACTTTTGAGAATCCACTACACTAGATTCACTGATGGCAGGAGCAACTAGATCTTTAGAACAGATCGATATGTATAGTTTATGCTCATATGTGCACACACATATATATATATATATATATATATATATATATATATATATATATATATGAGATAAAAGTCCCATAAAACACTATTCGACGTTGCAACCATTTTTTTCGAGCACTTCTCTCTGTGCCCTTGTTCACTGGTAAAATCTGGACAGATGACATTGTACAAGAGTGTAAATACAAAAGCATATGTAGGTAAGGCAGTAAATCTCTATTGTATGCAGTTGACCGTTGGCCCAGGAAGGATGGATGATTTTTGGTGATTTCTGGCCTCATTAACTCCAGTCTGGTGATGCATCCGGTATTTTCTGGAACAGCTGCTTCAGAGGGATTAACTCGTTGATGTCATCCGATTTTCAATGTCCTCCGGACAGGTTCATATTGCTGGTTTTACTGAGGATGGAAGATTTAAGCATCTTCTCTTACTTGGTCTAAAGTATGATGCTATGGAATGGAGACTTTTAATTAACTCATCTAACAGAAGTCTCAAGGCAGTTCTTCTGAATAATGGAAATAAGTTTTCATCGATCCCTTTTGGGCACACAATTGAAATTGAAGAATCCCACAAAGCACTAGAATGTCTGTTATCTGCTCTAAAATACCAGGAACATAAATGGTTGATCTTTGGAGATCTTAAAGTTGTTGGACTCATCCTAGGACTTCAAGGTGGTTACACAAAGTATCCATGCTCTCTGTGCTTATGGGATGCCTGTGCTGATGACCAGCATTATCTTAGACAAGATTGGCCATCAAGACAAAGATTAAAACCTTGGTCACACAATGTTCTGTCCCACCCTCTGGTTGAACCAAACAAGATATTGCTTCCACCCCTCCACATCAAACTTGGTATCATGAAGAATTTGTAGAGGCATTGGACAGGGAAGTAGAGGATTCGATTTTCTCCATCAGATATTTCAACAAAAAAACAAGGGGGGAGACTTAAGACCGGTATATTTGATGGTCCTCAAATAAGGGAACTCATCAAGAGTGCTAGTTTTGATGATGCCCTACATCTTCCTAAACTCTCTGCCTGGTTGTCCTTTAAGAAGTTCCCAGTATCAGAAGGTGGTTGATGAGTTAATGGAGAATTTCCGCCAACTTGGTGCGTGCATGTCAGTGAAAATGCACTTCTTCCGGTCTCATTTGGACTATTTTCCGGAGAATTGTGGAGATTTTTTGAAGAACAGGGTGAGTGCTTTCACCAAGATATCAGTCTTATAGACAGGTACTGTGAGAGTAAATTTCAGCTCAGTTAGGGAATTGTTTGGTCTTTTATCTCTGTTTCATTTCCATTCTTCCAAGGTGACTTTCCCCCTCCCTTTGTTTAGCTTCTCACTCCCCCAATTTTGGTTCGATGCTGTGATTAATCCCTTTGTGATACTTGTAAACATCCCCTAGTTAATTAAAGCAAGTAATAGTTCTTTCATTTCCTCTGAGTGGTTTGTCAATTGTTAGACTGATAGAAGGTAGTGTGTAATGCTCCCCCAAGTGCTCACTCACTTAATACTCATGCTAGAATGCAATCTCTTTGCCGACAAACACCGCGCTTGATTGTGGGAGAAATTGGGAACCCCTTAAAAATAAGTCCTGCATTACAATAACCGTTTTGTGCAAAATTCTGAACTCCATGTCTGGTTTCCCAGCCACTTGTTTCCGGTGGATCAACAATCAGCCACTTAATAGTTTCCATGGACCTATGTAAAGTAATGTAAATATAGTGCAATTAAAACTTGCTGTCCAGTTTTATGTAAATTCCTCCTTCCTCGTGTATATCGGCTCTTTTCTTTTGTTGTGATCTCTAGTTCCTCCATTCAAGGCCAACTTTTTTTAGTGTTAGATTACACGTTCTAGTGTTAGATTACACGTTCCAGGGTGAACAAGCAGGTCAGAACATTATATATATATAAATATATATATATATATATATATATATATATATATATATATATATATATATATATATATATATATATATATATATATATATATTGTCACAACCTCAGCTTTCCACTTTGACTATTCATCAATTCTCAGTAATGAGGGCAACACTTCATGTAGGTATAGTAGATGTTAGATAAATTATCCAACTAAAGTTAAACTAAACAAAGACTTTACTTATTTTTAAATCACGTCTGAATATATAATAACAAAATAATAACAAATAACCACTTAATAAACAACTAGAAACAAGTGAATCGTAAGCACTGGATAACGAACTCAAAGTATTAACTTTTACAGAGCTTGGAAGTAAACTTTTGCAAGGATTACATACGTAAAAAAAAACAAGAAGTAATTTCATCCATGCTGTCCACTACGATCAGCAATCAATAGATGGCGCTAACATCATACACAATAATAGGTGTGTAATTAGAATTGCTACATAATGATAGGAGGGTTATTATAAATATATATATATATATATATTATATATATATATATATATATATATATATATATATATATATATATATATATATATATATATATACATATATATATATATATATATATATAGATATATATATATATATATATATATATATATATATATATATATTATATATATATGCCCAGGTTTTAAGTCTCATCCAAATATCAGGAAAAAATTTAATGGGAAACCTATAAGTTATACTACCAAGAGTACACAAGATAGTATACCTCAGCAAGCTAATGTGAAATTCTCATCTAATTTTTCAAGACAGTTACAGAAACTTAATGTTGTCTGCTTCAAGTGTGGAAGAGCTGGACACTTCAGTCAAGAGTGTTACCGGAATCAACAGCTGTCAAAGCCAATTGGTCAAGTAGTGAAAGGTTACCAGGTGAAACAAACTACGAAGAGCGGTGTGGGAAAGAATCAGACTCCAGAAAAGACTGAAACTAAACAAGCTGAATGTTTAGCAACCAGTGGAAATGTAACTTCAAGCAGTGAGTGGATTAGCAGTGTTGAGGCTTTTAAGCCATATGAGGGTATGCTGTCAACTCAAGGAGGAAGTAGTACCAATCAAGATATTACGTAATACAGGGAGTAACCATAGTGTGGTAGTATGTGGTGCTCACCCTTAGTTGGAGAAGAGTCTCACAGGAGATTCAGTTATTTTAAAGGGTATAGGAGGAGAGGAGGTAACTCCTATATGCCGCTTAAACCTGTTGTGTGAATTGGTGACAGAGAATGTTGATTTTGCTGTAAAGGACTCACTGGCTGTGGAAGGTGTACATGTTCTGTTGGGGAATGAAGTTGGTGGTGTGCCATTTATTCCTTGATCTGTAGTGACAGACAAACCATTGAGGATTAGTCCTACAGTAGAGTTGGAGAAGAATAACCCCCACCTGTTTCCTAGTTGTGTAACTACTAAAAGTATGAAGAGGACTACGACTACAAGTGAAGAAACTGAGGATTTACATACCCAAGAAGGATCAAGTGAAGGATCTTTGTGTTTAGAAGAATTGTTCCAGGGAAGTGATGTTTCCCCTAGTACCTGACCAAAAATAGATTTCCCAAGAAGATGAAGAAGACGACGACGAAGAAGAAGAACCTGATGTTCCTGAAGAGACTCCGAGTAGTCAAAGTGTTCCTGAAGACAGTAGCAAAACCAATGGACTTGCAGAAGAAGGATGCATCATTAGCTGACTTGTTCTTCAGGATGCAACAAACTCCCACCTGTTATTATCGAAGGAAGGTTTGCTGATGAGGAAGTATAGACTTACAGATATACCAGGAGATGCTGTATGGGGCGAATATCATCAAGTTTTGATTCCATATCCATCGAGGAAGCAAGTGGTAGCAGTAGCTCATGAGTTTGGATATATGGGAATCAGGAACTGTGGTAAAGATCATGAAATATTTTTTTCTGGCCTGGACTTCACAAAGATGTTAGCAGATTCTGTCTTGAGTGTCATACCTGCCAGATGGCTGGAAAACCGAATGAAACCATCAAGAAAGCACTCCTACAACCTATAGATGTTAGAGGAGAACCCTTTAGCAAAGTGATTTAGATATGGTTGGACCACTGCTGAAGACAAAGAAGGTAAATTAGTATTTGTTAACATTAATGTGTCTTGTGACAAGATATCCAGAGGCAATCCCTGTTAGAAACATATCTGACCAGATAGTTGCTGAAAAGCTTGTGGAGTTTTTCTCAAAGTTTGGTATACCAGAAATAGTACAAAGTGATAGAGGAACAAATTTTACTTCAAAGTTATTCCAGGATGTGAAGAATCTGTTGGGAGTGAAACAACAGTTATCCACTGCTTATCATCCAGAAACTCAAGTAAGCTGACAAAGTATTGTTCTGAGTCAGGAAGAGAATGGGATGTTGGTTTACCATTAATGTTGTTTGAAGTTAGGAGTGCTTATCAAGAAAGTATGGTTTATTCCTCTAATGAGATGATTTTTGGTAGAGAAGTGAGAGGACTGTTGAAAATTCTTGCAGGAAATTGGGAAGAAAATCAAGAGGAAAGCCAAGGTGAATATATAAAGAACTTAAGGAAAAGGTTGAAAGAGATTAGAAAATTCTCTTTAGAAAATCTGAAAGTGAGTCAAGAGAACATGAAAAGGAGGTATGATGCTAAGACTAAGCTAAGAAGTTTTAGTGTTTTTCAACAAGTGTTAGTGTTCTTACCTGTCAAGAGATCTCCCCTCAATAATAAATTTCAAGGTCCTTACAATATAATTCAGAAGTTGAGTGATAGAACTTATGTGATTGAAACACCAGAAAGAAGAAGATGACAAAAAAAGATACATGTGGACCTCTTGAAACATTATTTCTCAGAAACTAAAATAGAAACTGTGTCAATAACACAAACAACTTCATTTACATAAGACGATGATGGCTACAAATTGGGAGCTGAAAGCAAGATGAATAATTCTTCACTTTTGGAAAATCTGTAGGATAAGTTCAAACATCTGTGTGTTGAACAAGGTGAAGACTTAAGTGAATTAATTAGAAGTTTTCCAGAAATTTTTGCAGATGTACCTAGGCATACTGATCTAACCAAGCATAAGATCAAGATTCAAGAAGACGGAAAACGATTCAAGCAAGAAGCCTATTGCTTATCACCTTATCATCGAGATGTTTTGAAGAAGGAAGTTGAGTATTTGCTGCAACATGGATCAGCAGAACCCAGTTCTAGTCACTTCAGTTCTCCATGTGGGTTAGTGAAGAAACCAGATGGTTCATTTAGAATGTGTACTGATTATAGGAAACTGAATTCTATCAGTGTGGCTAAGAATTATCCTTTGCCTCTTATAGATCAGTAACTTAATAATATTGGGCAAGCCAAGTTTGTTTCCAAGATAGACTTGTTGAAAGGATATTATCAGATTCCCTTAGATGAGAATGCGAAGTTGCTGTCAGCTTTTATTACTCCTTTTGGACTGTATCAGTATACTGTTCTGCAACACTCCAACAAGTGATGGATCAACTGCTAGGATCTATAGAAGGAGTAGGTGTATACCTGGATGACATAGTGATTTACTCTACTACATGGGAAGAACATCTGAAGATTCTGAGGAAAGTTTGCAAGAAACTATAAGAAACAGGACTAACAGGCAACCTAGAGAAGAGTGAGTTTGGAAAGCAACTGTTAAGTATCTTGGGTTTGAAGTTGGGAAAGGCCTTCTTGCTCCAGTAAGTGCTAATGTAGAAGGTATCCGTAAGGCTACCCCACCTACTACCAGGAAACAGCTACAGAGAATTTTAGGCATGGCTGGATTCTATCAACATTTCTGCCCAAATTTTTCAGCCGTAGTAGCTCCCTTGACAGACTTAACTAGTCCAAAAGCTAAGTATGTTTGAACTCCAGACTGTCAAAAATCCTTTGAGAAGGTAAAAGCCATTTTAACTTCAAGACCAGTACTTCAAGCTCCAGACTTTAACAAAAAAATTGTGATACAAGTTGATGCTTCTGACTGTGGCATTGGAGCTGTTATACTTCAAGAAGATGAAAATAATATCTACCATCCTGTGTGCTTCATGTCTTAAAAACTGGAGAAACATCAGAAGTATATTCGACAATCGAAAAGGAAACTGTAGCCTTAATCACAACATTGAAAAAGTTTGAAGTGTATGTGAACAGACCTAGGAATTAAGAAATTTTAGTGTTGTCTTATCACAATCCACTATCATTTCTCCAGCAAATGAAAAATAATCAAAGACTGACCAGGTTGTCTTTGTGCTTGCAACAGTATAACTTAAGAGTACAGCACATTAGTGACAGAAACAATGTAGTTGCTGATTATTTGTTGTTGCGAATCGTTGGATTCAACACCATGAGAACCAATCTTCTAGGGGGAGGTATATTATATGCTGCAGTTTTCATAAACACACATATCTTCTCTTTGACTATATACAGATTTCTTATTTAGCTTAGAGTTTTAGGATGTCTAAAAATGTATGTTCAGATTTCACATAACATAATTTTAAAATATATAACGTAGAATGTGAAAAGAGAGAGAGATTAACTTTGTCCGTTCCAAGATATAATTGTTTCCGTAATATGTCAACACCTCATATTAGAGGAACTCGTGATCTCCGTGTTGTTGTGAAAACCTGTCATCACGTCTGATAAGGGACTTCTGTTTCGATCGAGTACGTGTCTTTGTTGAGCATACAATGTACATGACTGGTTTCAGACACGTACTTCTTTGTCGATAACCATGTTAACCCTCTTACGGCGACTGGACGTATTTTACGTTGACATTTTTTGTCTCCCTTGTACCGACTGGACGTATTTTATGTCGACTTACAAAAGTTTTTTTTAGAATTCGCGGAAAAATACTTATAGGCCTGCCAGCCTAAAACTTTTGAATCATGCGCCTTGGGGGATGCTGGGAGTTCACGGATCAAGGTGTTGTTTTGTTTACAATCGTTACGCAGGCGCGCAAGCGCGAATATCTTTCTGCCGCACTAAAAAGTATCTGTGACACATCTCGGAAATTATTTCGTCACTTTGACATAATTTTTATACCATTGTAAATTAGCCATTACATGAAGTATTATATATGAAAATATGCGCATTTTTATGTAGAATACAACAGTAAAATACTCATGATTGTAGTAGCTTTTATCAGTTTTGAGATATTTTCATATAAATAACGATAATTGCCAAAATTTCAACCTTTGGTCAAATTTGACTCTACCGAAATGGTCGAAAAACGCAATTGTAAATTAAAACTCTTATATTTTAGTAATATTCAATCATTTACCTTAATTTTGCAACTAATTGGAAGTCTCTAGCACAATATTTCGATTTATGGTGAATTTATGAAAAAACCTTTTCCTTACGTCCGCGCGGTAACTCTTCCGAAAAAAAATCATACATGCGATTGTGGTAATGTTTGCACCATTTTAAAATTAGCTGTTATATAAAGTTTTATATATGGAAATGTGCGCAATTTCATGCACAATACAACTAAAAACAACCCATGGTTGTAGCTTTTATCAGTTTTGAGATATTTCCATATAAATAACGATAATTGCCAGAATTTCAACCTTTGGTCAACTTTGACTCTACCGAAATGGTCGAAAAACGCAATTGTCAGCTAAAACGCTTATATTCTAGTAATATTCAATCATTTACCTTCATCTTGCAACAAATTGGAAGTCCCTAGCACAATATTTCGATTTATGGTGAATTTATGAAAAAAATAACATTTTCTTTACGTCCGCGCGGTAACTCTTCCGAAAAAATCATACATGCGATTGTGGTAATGTTTGCACCATTTTAAATTAGCCGTTACATAAAGTTTTATATATGAAAATGTGCGCAATTTCATGTAGAATACAACAAAAAATAATTGAAGGTTGTAGCTTTTCTCATTTCTGAAATATTTGCATATAAATCATGATAAATAGAAAAAAAAACACCTTTGGTCAACTTTGACTCTACCGAAATGGTCGAAAAACGCAATTGTAAGCTAAAACTCTTACAGTCTAGTAATATGCAGTCATTTATCTTCATCTTGAAACAAATTCGAAGTCTCTAGCAAAATATTTAGATTTAGGGTGAATTTTAAAATAATATTTCCTTCCCTCCGCTCGCGGATTCTCCGCCATAAATCTCCGAAATGCGTACGTCCCATTCTCGGAATATTTGTTCCGTTTCATATTAGGCATTTCATAGAGTTCTATATATGGAAACGTGCGCAATTTCATGTAGAATAAAACTAAAAATATTTGAAGGTTGTAGCTTTTCTTATTTCCGAAATAATTGCATATAAAAATATATTATAAAAAAATTTGACATTTGGTCAACTTTAACTCGTCAAATATGGTCGAAAACTGCAATTGTAAGCTAATACTCTTACAGTATAGTAATATTCAATCATTTTTCGTCATTTTGAATGAAATTGGAAGTCTCTAGGACAATATTTAGATTTATGGTGAATTTTTTGAAAACAATATTTGTTCACGTCTGCGCGTTACGAATTCATGCATTATTTTGTGATGATATTTTCTCTGTGTTGCTTTTATTGTTTTACAATGTGTTATATACCAAAATGATTGCAATTTAGTTACATTACAACGAAAAAAAAGTAACTTGTTACCTTTAACCGTTTTGCGCACAGCGTGATATGAATACAATTATATATGAAATTTCGTTTTTGCGCTATCATATATCGCATTATTTATATATGATAATGATAATTTTTTCATTTCTGATGATTGCATACTAATTTTCAGCCAATAACAAAAGAGGAGCCAAAAATGAACTCTCAATCTTAAAAACTAAGCGCGCTGTGATTTTTTGAAAAAAATATTTTTTCCGCTTCTGCGCTCACTCTGAAACACCTCCGGCACACGGGAGACAATTTTTTTTTTACCGCTTCGGCGTAAGAGGGATAAGATTTCACGATTTTTCTGTAAAGTTACATCATATTAGAAGCTTCTAGAAGGATTGCATCATCTTTTGCATACCCAAAACGTTTGTGCGAAATCCATTGTTCAGTTTTCGTAAGAAAGAGATTTATTACAGACTTTGTATCCCTGGCGTTCAGACATCTCTCTCCTCTCTTTCTCTCTCTCCCATGTCACTTTTTATTTCATATTAACGTAACGTAAAGATTTATACTTAGACATTGGTCACTTGTATCTTTTAAATTTTGTATTTCGTAGAGTTATTTAGTATTATTTAGTGTTTTTTGTGGAATCTGAACAAACATTGTTGAAGTGTGTAACGGCGCCTTCTCTTTTTTGAAATATTGTGAATTGGTGAAATTTTTTTAACAAGCTGCAGCAGAAAGATATAATTGGTACCAAGGTAGTGTTATTTTAAATTTCATTACAAATTTTTGTGTTTTGTGTTTGTTTCATTTGAAGTTACTTTTTTGTGCATTTATCTATCTTTCTTATTTAAATGATTTTTTTGCATTTATCCCTTTTCTTATTGAATTGTGTGTTTTTATTTTATATTCTATGTGATTAGTGTTTTTTGCAGTTTTGGTATTTTCCATATTTTTCTGTGATGTGTTTTCATTTGCATTCACAATTTAACTTAGTTGTTTTCATCAATTAATCATTGCACATTTAATTGAATTTAACACTTGTGATTTAATTTGCATTTACTTAGAATTCTTTTCAAGTTTTAGTGTTGTTTAGCATTTGTGAATTAATTTCCAAAGTTTTAATATTACCTAACACTTTTGAATTTCGATTCAATTAATTTTCTTGAAATTTGTGATAAATTAATTTTGATATAATTTTTATTAATTAATTCAAGAATTAATTAAACTTTGCTTTGTTTTCAAGTAACAGTTAATTTCCCTGAGATTGTGAATTTCACTTATAAATTTTGAGTTTGATAATAATTTTTTTTATTTAAAATTCTTTATGTGTTTTTTTTCAACAGTATACTTAAGTAATTATATGATTTGTATAGGTAGAAACATAGAGTGGTAATTGAGCTGTTTTCCTTCAATTTACTTGAAGTGAGTTAGAATCAGGGAAATACTTAGACTTTTAAAGTTGCTGATGGAGTGATGCCCTGTAATTAATTTAATTACATACAAGATTACTTCACTCCTGTATTTGATGAACTTAGTTTGATTTTCTGTAATACTGGAAGGTTGTTGTTTAAGGGATCACTGTTGCTTTTAGAGTATTCAGTCGTTTAGTACTACCTGTGATGAGGGTTCAGGTGTCTGGCTGTTGTGAGGTATTCATTTAAAGATTGGTAAGTGTAGTAACCAGATACTTGGCACTACGTCACAAGTATATATATATATATATATATATATATATAATATATATATATATATATATATATATATATATATATATATATATATATATATATATATATATATATATCTATATATATATATACACCAATCTATATATATATATATATATATATATATATATATATATATATATATATATATATATATATATATATATATATATATATATATATATATATATATATATTATATATATATATATATATATATATATATATATATATATATATATATATAGATTGGTAAGTGTAGTAACCAGATACTTGGCACTACGTCACAAGTATATATATATATATATATATATATATATATATATATATATATATATATATATATATATATATATATATATATATATATATATATATATATATATATATATATATATATATATATATATATATATATATATATATATATATATATATATGTGTGTGTGTGTGTGTGTGTGTGTGTGTGTGTGTGTGTGTGTGTGTGTGTGTGTGAGCGTGGTATGTCTGCGTTTGTGAATGTGTGTGAGTGCCTTTTACATTAAGTTTTGGAAAATATTTTGAAATTAAGCTCTCCTGAATCTGACCTCTCCCAGCTAAGTATTGGGTCTAATATTCGCTGCATAGGTCGAAAAAAATCACATTGGATTTTTTTTTTTTTTTTACAATTTCAATGGTTTCCACTAGGAATCGATGTTTAGGCTTTCTTTTCTAGTTAGCATGATACTACCGGACCCTTGGAGTAATACCTCCTGATGTATACCCGGTCCACCAGGCCCAATTGGTAATACATGGATTGGGACTTTGAGCTTAAGGTACGAGCAACTAGTGCCATGCAAGTGGCACCTCTTAAACCAAGGCTAATCCACAAGAATAGGGTTATGATTTCGAGTACTTTGTCTCCTAGGCTTCAGCTTTGGAAGCCTCGGATGTGACCTTTGAAAACAATAGATTAACTACAGAGCTATGAATGAACAGCGGATTACTGCTCATAAAACCTATATCAAAAGAGTGCAGTGTGAGTATGAGAGTGTGTTATGCACCATCGAATGAACTATCTAGAGATATAAAAAACCAATTTCATATAAGAATTAAGAGAGAGATCTTAGAATTGCTGCTGGTGATATGAATGTAAAAGTAGATATGAATAATGATGGTGTGACGGATGTAATGGAACATGAAAACCTAAGAGAAATATCAAATGAAAATGAGGTGCAATTTTTTGGCCTTAAGCTGCAACCAATTCGGTAATCCGAGGTACTCTTTTCCAATAAATTGACGTCCATAATTACAATGATAACTTCTGATGAAAGGCATATAAACAAATAGTTCTCTACCCATTAATTAGAAAAACATTTGTTTCTTACTTACGTTAGCAGCTGTAGATAATATAAAATTTAGCATCGAGAGTCCAAATAGATTTACGGCCCTAGAAACCATGTCTGAGCAGGAGTAGACAATCAGAGAGTACTGGTGCAACTTTAGGAATATATGAAAACGTATGGAATATGGCAGAGGATGTTTAAAACGCCATGTAGTTTGAGACTAGCATTAGTGTTATGGTAACGCACAAAATTTTTATGAAATTTCTGTAAATGAAAAAAAAAATATATTACCTGATGAAAGTATGGATGGACCAATAGTAACATCAAAAGATACTTTTCTGAGGCCATGAACGAGAGATATGAAAGAATCCCCGTTTTTTAAAATGAGTATATGATAAAGGAGCATAAGATATAGAAAGCACAAAATTATGATCGATCAGAGAAAATGTTGTATGATAATGAAATGATATCTCGCATACAAACTACCCTGTTTTTACTGAACATTGAACGGAGAAATAAAGGTGTGGAAAGTCATAGCAAAGGTACCAAAGAGAGGTAACCAGACTGAATTTGGTATCCATGAAGGCATTGCACCTCCGTCGGTTCTAACGAAAATATTTAGTTCATTTATTTTGAGTAAAATTGGGGAGCGAGCTCATAAAAAGCTCTGAGATGAACATAACAGTTTTAGAACAGAAAGGGTATTTGCAGCAGCATATGGAATGCATTCTGATCTGATTGCTTTTGTTAATTACGAGAAAGCATTTAACAGTGTCCAAAGACCAATATTACGGAATATATCAGTAAATGTAGATGCAAAGTTAATGTGATCAAGTGCATGTTAGTGGTACAGGGGCATGCTACTCCACCTTCGTTGTTTGCTTCACTCTTGTAGCAAACAGTGGCTGGAGATTAAAAAGACAGACCGGAGCAACGACAGAAAGTTAACACGAAGCAAGTCTAAGAAGAATCGTCAAAGTAATAAGATCAAAGTGTGAGCAAAAGTTTGTATGTATACTGTAATGAATAAGCTTTAAACTTTCATAGATGTTGAAGTAATGATAATCATTGGATAAACTAAATATTTGTGGATCAAAGAGACTGAGATTGCATACATAAATCTATTACTGCTTCAATCATAGCAAGACAATGAAACCATGTCTCAAAATTCTCTCTCTTTGGAAATAACATTTTAAGAAGAATAATAAGGGCCGCTATGCATATAATAATGACGAGGAGTAGTATGGTAGATAGTATGCTGGCCTACTGTAAGCACCAGAAGAGATGGAAGACCAGGCATAGAGGTGAGTGGAGAACTGGAGATATCAGTGTCCTTTTGTGTCAAACGGCCTTTGGGGCGATAATGACCATAATGATACATTATCTTAATTAAGCTTTATCTCAATTTCCATATCATTATATTTACCTGATGAATACAAATCAGATCATTGTCTGCTATGCATTGATTTATTCACATACTCTATTGTTGAATTAAGCAAACTCAGGTGTACTATAGTCCTTGATTCCCCCTTTTCATTCTTAGTATGTTAAAAAGATGATTTTCCGACCTTCTGAACACAGATAAGGATGATGCACTCTTAAAATGAAGTCGGGTCATTGGTCCTCTATTTGAATGACTTCGAGCAGATGAACGTATCACCAAAAACCTTCATATGTTATGGTTATAAAATACTTTCTTTCCCTTTTATGCAATGGTTGATAGGACGGACAATTTTATTTTGACTCTGTCTGCACCTTTTCTACTTAAACCTGATGGAAGCGAAAAATTTAGAGATGTATGAAAAAGGGGTCTTAACCATGCAAGAAGTATTACGCCTACCTAGAAGAAAGGAGAAAAGACTAAAAGGACAAGATTGAAAAGGACGAAGAAAGGAACAATTCTATGTTGAAAACAAAATGTCAAGTATTAGATTCTGAAATGATAGTTTATACACAAGGTCCAGTCTTGATCCTGTGTAAACGAATTACCATACGTACATCCATTGTTGTATTAGCTCATTCGTGTCTCTTCACTGTGTTTTTACTTTCACATGATGTTCATTATTGCATAAGAAATATCAGAGACAGAAATTCGGTGAATTCGTTCTATGTTTTAACGGTAGCTAAGAGATATGACGAATATGGGCACTACAGGCACCAAACTGATTCATTTTTATTTTAGTCCCTCGCATACAACGCTTAGAGCCAATAACGACTGCCATCAAAAATTATAATACCCAGTTGGGTAAAGCACACATATTCTATTCAGGTAGAGTACGATTACCTGTGAATTTCCCACTAACACAAGATAGAATGATTAGAGTATGTGAAAAAAAAATCGAGTTTGTCATTCTGAAAGAGAATCGATGTAATAGAAATTCTTTGCCATTTTGGTAATAGACGTTTTATGTTGAAAATCTATAAATGTAATGGGTTCGGGGCAATAAATTAAATAGGAAAGAGAAATACGAGTTTTACTCCCAAACGTAATATTGCATGGCTTTTATTGCCTCATAAAATATTTTCTGCAAATATTATCAGCCTTTTATTGGATTTATTCGGGTATTCATTTATGATCTGTAACCTCAAAGGATTTATTGCAAGGTGACATAAGAAGAGCCATTTATCATCTCATTATGATTAATACTTGCTGAAATGCTCTCTTTCTTCCTCTGTCGCCTCTAGCTTTCTACTGGGCGACCCCTGTTCGAATTTCGAATTCAGTGTGCTCTGTTAAACTAAGCTTTTGGATTAGATAACTAGTTGTAAGTTGTAGATAAGGTGAAGAGAAAGAGAAAACATGAAAACTAGATGTGACAGTTCATGGCTTAGTCAAATCGTATACAGCCAACACGGGGGGGGTGGGGGGGGGGGGGAGGGTGGGGGGGGGGGGGGGGGGGGGGGGGGGGGGGGGGGGGGGGGGGGGGGGGGGGGTGGGGGGGGGGCATCCAAGAGGTCATCCTCGCACTGAGGTGAAACAATTTATAAGGTATTCTCTCTCGTTTTCTGACGTTATGGTTACTCTGACTGCGATGTCTATTTGAGCTCATCATCACCAAAAGTAAAACTTTAATTAATTTTCTGTGCATTGCTTGTTACAAGAAGACCTGTGTCATGAATAATTCGGTAAAACTGGGAAGAAACGAAAAAAAAAAATCCAGACATTTAGGTGTGATAAAGATGTCACATTTGTATTATTTTTTTTTTTTTTTCAGCAGCAACGAAATACACTGATCTCTCTCTTTAATATTCATTGTTTTTAAGATTTGTTCTTCAAGACTTATCCGATAGAGCCATGAAAAATTAATGGAATATGAAATTACTCTGATATTGCTGAGTAGGTTATAGTCATTATTTAGAAATAATTTAAGTACTGTTTCTGATATTTGCCATTTCAAACGTAACAACAAGGAAGGGAAATGATGAAAATTTTTTTTATCTTCATAGTACTTTTCTATCTTTAAAGTGTGGTTTACATTTCAACTGGGAAATCCTTTGCGTAATTGTTGAGCATTTGCCTTAAGGCAATCCATTTCAAGCAATGAGAAATTACGTAGTTCAATACTAGCTATTTAGTAATGACGTCGAAAAAAGACCTTTCACTAAAACCAAGAAACATTTTGACCATATTCAGTTCAATTTCTGTTACTGTTTCTTTCTTTTTTTTCAATTGAAGCTAGGGAGAGTATGGAATGTCCAATCATGCTTAAAATGGAATCTTGCCCTTAATGGTGAATATAAAATGACCAATTAAATAAATAAATAAGTGAGGGCATAAGAATATTCACATGAATAATATATTTGTTCTCAAGTATTCTCATGGCCATTGTTGCTATACCGTTATCATAATTATCATTCTACTGAGGTAATAAATTATCAGAAGAATATATAAACTGTTTATAGCCTTGGAAGTACAGCACTTGTGTTTTTGTGACAGTTCTTTAATATCTTTAACGAATTTCTCATTTTAGTCATGCTCAGACATTTAATGCTTTTCACACCCGCACTAATGTTTTTAAATTACAAATCTAAATTCGCAGTTTAATGCAATAAAGAATTAGTATCGAAATACGTTCCTCATTGTCAATTCTCTAAAAGCTAAGACAGCTTTGGTGATGACAAAATCTTCCTGAAAAAGGTAAAGTATATACATAGGACGCCTTTTTATGGTTTGTGGATCAAGGCTAGTAGAACTCAGTTGTGTTTTCCACCTGTCAAATGGACTTAGTAGTAAAGTTGATAAATACTAATGCTAAGTGCACACATTCACGTATGTAAGACGTAGCCATACGCATGGGGAAATATGCTTAGTTCACACATTCACGTATCAAGGCATGCCTGCCCACGCACGGGCGAAAATTGGTAACTATGTAAATGCAACTTAAACATATCATAAATCCTATGTAAATACGCCGGTGTGTGGCGCGGCCGTTATGCATCACCCGGGCATACGCGGGGAGCCACAAACGTTTCGACTTGCTCAGAACCATGTGTGGGTGGCCACTGTCAGTTAGCGTTGCCGCCAACGTTATGGTAACTGAGTGGTTGCGGGGAGCTTACCTGTGGTCCCACGCCACCCCAGGGTTACTGCCTCGCACCGCCTTGGTCTTCCCATGGTGTCAGAGCACATGCATCAACCCTGCCACACCAGACTCATTCGAGATACATTGGCGACACTGTACCCTGGGATAAAGCGGGCCAGTATGTGTGGATGGGTATATTTCTTATATCTATTGTATGCTTGTATGTTTGTTTCATGTTTTATTGTATGTGAGGTTGTATATATTTCACAATTTTCGCCCGTGCGTGGGCATGCGTGCCTTGATTCATTAATGTGTGAACATACCAATAGCCATGAGCAACCAGATACGTGACATGGGCTGATGTCTGTAACGCAAGCGTATTATACTGCACAGCAGTATAATATGTGACGTTTACCAGAACTGGCCCTACAAGTGGCAGCACAATAAAAAGTAGTGTGTGGCAGAGCACGTAACACCAACATAAATATACCGTATGTGTTATGTGGTGCGTTATGGCATTTCTTTAACTGCACGAGGGCCCCATGTACTGCAGGGGTTAAACCTCAGCTATAAAAGGACCGAAATGCACACATATGATTGCAGTCACTGTCATCTCACTGCAACCAGGAATGCAAAGGAGCAACGCAACGTGCTGAAAGAATACTTTTCATTGCCTGAAGGCTCTGTTCATTGGCAAGAAAACACTATTTAGTTACTTTCCTCTATACTTTATTGTTTATCTCACTGTATTTACTTAAATATTTGCTCATGTATTTAGTTTGAATTACAATATTATTTGTGTACTATTTTCCAGTTTTTTAAACCCTTTGTAATATTTACTTAACATTGATTTTCTGATATGCTAATTCTATGTTTTTTTAATTTTCTTCTCTCCGATATTGATAATATTGTATTCGACTTACTTTGTCTTTCCCTATATTTTACATATAGTACTATGTACTTATTTATAATTTAGTAATCTGCATTTAGATAGTCATTTTGTTTTAGTCTGTCCTAGTTCATTTATGTACTTTTATGTGTTGAAGCTAATTTAATAAAGAAAAGTTTTCCATTATAAGATATTCTTCTCTCATCAGTACTTAGTAATTAGAAGATATTTTTCTTTATTCTAAAGACTTACAATAATTCATGACACAAACATACAAATATACAATAAACATAAGAAATACATACATCCACACATTCATGGAATATAATGTCTAAACTTAGGGCAACTTAACCGCAAGCCCACTGTTCGCTTCTTTCATACCAGGGACCAGCGTTGCTATGTCGTCCTGGGTACCTGGGGAGTGGAAGGATTATTGCATCTACTCCTGCATCAAGTGCTAGGTGGGAACCCTGGAGCGGTCTCGGAACATGTGTACACTCGCCACTGCCATGTGACTGCCGCCACATGACCGCCGCCATGTTTGCACCAGGCTATGAGTGTCAAACCACACTAAGTAACAGTTGGCTTGGCCACCCACATATAGTTTTGGGCAGGTCGAAAGATCCATCAATCCTCACACGCAGCCGAGTGGTGCGTAACAACCTAGCGGATGCCCGATGAACTTACATAGGACTTACAGCACATTTATGTTGAATTTACGTAATAATTACCAATACCCACCCATGCATGGACATGCGTACCTTGGTGCGTGAATTTGTGAACTTACCATAATGCTTAGTTCACACATTCTCGTATCTAGGCACTCATGTCCAAGCACGAGCAGAAATTGGTAGTTGGCAACAGCTTACGTAAATACAATGTAAGTCGTATGTAAGTGCGTGGGCATGCGGACGGATCGGGGGTGTCATTATGCACCACCCGAGCATGCATGGGGAGCCACGAATCTTTTATGATGTTCAAAAGATATGTGGGTTGCCACATCAACTGACATTTTGTGTGGCTCGCCACGCACAGTGTGGAGCCAACATAGCAGAGACGGCGTGTTTGCAGAGGTGTACATGAGGTCCTACATAACTCTAGGGTTCCTGCCCCACACCGCATGGTTCTTCATGTGGTGCATGCGCTGACGCGGCAACAGTACCACTCCGCAGATACCCACGTCAACATGGCAACGCTGCACGCTGGGATAAGAGGGGCGATCAGTGGGCCGCGGATCAGTTGCTCACTGGACCAACATCCTACCGCCTCTCTCCGCCAGTGCCCTCGTCAGTAGAGATTTGTCTAAGATGTCCAAAGAGACCACGAAGAGAACAAGGAAGGGATCTATGAAAACTTTAGCAACCTCGTCAACCTGTCAACTGCCACCGCCTTCCTGGAGAATTTACATTATTATTGTTAATTTTTTTAAGTTTACTGTATGTTTTTATGTTTGAATTTCTTATCTTTGACGCATGCTTCTATGTATAAGTATATTTCTTAAATTTACTGTATGTTTCTATGTTTAAATTTGTAATGTCATGTATGTTTCTATGTATATATTTCTTATATTTGCTGTATTTTTGTATGTTGCGTCAAATATTTTTGTAAGTTTTTAGAAAAAAATAAATATATACTTGCCATATTATATCTTGCTCTTTTCTTGTCCCAATTTCTAAGTATTGATGAGAAAAATATCAATTTATTGAACAATTTATTATATTAATTTAGCTACAACACATCAAAATACACTAATGAACTAAAATTAATGATAAAAAAATATTAAATACAAAATACTGTCTACATACAGATTACTGATTTATCAATAAATACACAGTATTGCATTTAAAATATAACATTATAGGTGTTCAGAAAGATTAAACATATTTACAATATCATATCTGGCTTTTTTCTTGTTCCAGTTTCTAAGTATTGACGAGAAAAAAATTATCATGTAATTGAAGACTTCCTTTTATTAATTTTGCTAGAACACACAAAAGTCCATAAATAAGCAAAGAATAATGATAAAAGAAAGGACATATAACACCAAAAAAGACTGTAAATACAGATTACTGCAGTGAGGTAACAGTGATTGGCATCACATGAGTCCATCCCGGCCCTATCATAGCTTACGTTTAACCACCACAGTACATGGGGACATCGTAAGGGTGACGTAAGACCGTAACGCACCACGTTACATAGACTTTATACGTTTAACGGTGTCACTTGCTCTGCTACGCACTACTTTTGGGTGCGCTGCAGCTTGTCAGCCTAGTTCTGGTAAACACCACGTCATGCATGCACCGTGCGTACGTTTGCGGCTCATTATAATACATTTGCTTTGCACCCATCTGCCCGTGTCACGTATCTAGTTGATCATAACTATTTTACACCACGCATGGCCACATAATATCGCCTACGTGAGCATAAGTGTCCTTGATACGCAAATGTGCGAATAGAGCATAAAGGAAGAGGAATCTTATTTTCCGTGGTTTAGAGTAGTTAATGGTAAAGTTAGTATATGCTAAGTGTATTAATTAAAGATGATATTTAATAAAGCTGGATTTTATTTTCTCTTGCTTAATAAGGTTAGTGGTAAAGTGGGTATATGCTAAATGAAATACATACATTCAGTATCCCCCTAGAGTGGAGGAATGCTAAAAAAAAAAAAAAAAAAAAAAAAAAAATAAAAAAAAAAAAAAAATAACTAAAAAAAAAAAAATACTAATAATACTAAAAAAAAAAAAAAAAAAAAAGCCCTGCGCGGTTCTCACCATTTTACGAAAGTTAGTGATAAAGTAGAAAGAAGCTAAAATAAATCTTGAAAATGTCATTCTATTTTATCCACATTTAGTGAGATTAGTGGTAGCTAAAATGGAATAATGCAAAACTAAAGATATAAAAACTTGTTTTTCCGCTGCTTAGTGAGTTTAGTGACATTATAGATAAAAGGAAAACTAAATTACTTTCCTTTTATTTAGTGATAGTTAATTGGATAAATTCTAAATCAATTGACTATGCACCTTGATTTCAACAGGCGCCCCCCCTCCTTATTTCCTTATTTAATGAGTTTATTAGCAAAGTTGTTGAAGATTAAGAAAACTCATTTTTATTTTCACCATTTTTCTTATGGTTAGTGCTTAAAAGTTTAAATACTAAATAGAATGTTAAAACAGGTAATCTTATTTTCCCCCTGTTTAGTGACGTTAGGAATAAAGTGAGTACAATAATGCAACTTTATTTTCTCTATGTTTAATAAAGTTACTAAATTATAAAACTAACGCATTTTCATATCCCTCTTTTTAGGGAGGTTATAGGTGAAATAAGGAAAAAAATCCATTTGTAGTTAGTGATAGAGCAGATAAATTGTAAAAATTATAACTTTACCAGTTCGCTGTTCAGTGGTAAAGTGGATAAGGGGGATAAATGAGCAATTTCATTTCCCCCTTATATGGTGAATAAATAAAAAAAAATCGTATTTCCTCTATATAATTAGGATAGTTGTGAAGTAGATAAATGATAAAATAAGTTTTAAAAATATAATTTTCTTTTTCCTTTGTTGATTGAAATTTATGGTAAGGTGGATAAGCACATGATTAAATAAAGCAAATAGACGCAACTTTATTTTCCCCCTGTATAGTGAGGACAGCTGTAATTAAGATAAATGTTAAAATGAGCGCAAAAATTGTATTTTTATATCTTTTTGATTTGGTAATCTTAGTGCTAAAATTCGTTAAATGCTAAAATCAAAGAAATTATCAAAACCTTATTCCTCCTCTGCACTCGATAAAACGTAACTTTAAGAATGTAGTTCAAGAATCTTTTTAGCGAATGGAAATAATCTTAATAAAAACTCGTTACTATTTTAGGTCCAAATTGGTCTTGTAAATCGTAAATTGTATAGTTTAAGGCAACAAGTTTTGCTCCCAAACTTAATATTGCCCAGCGTTTATTGCTTCAGTAAATACTTCCCATAAATACGAAAGCCTTTTATTGGACTTATTCAAAGACATTAATTTGTGATTTGTAGCCACTGAGAATTCATAACAATAAGAGATTATGAGACACAGTTGAACCACATATATAGAATATGATAAAAACAACCATTTCTTAGGGGAAACGACTAAAAGACTTTCTTTTCTTTTTATAGTGGGTTGTTCCGAAATCAATTACATACAGAAAGAACGGATAACGACTTAAAGAAGACACATAAAGACTTACAGTATAGGAAGCAATAGATTCAGCTTCTAAAGATGAAAGAACAAGGAAGGACGAGAAGAAAGATGTTATTTGGCGGCACCGATCAGTGTCAGTCAGTATTGAAAACAATAAATTTTCATATGTTAATTTTTTTCAAGAGAAAATTTGTATATAATGAAAAACTGTATTTTGAAACAAGACAGATAAATGACTATTAAAGATGGAAGCTTTCGGCATATTGCATGACGGTCCTCTTCAGCGACCAGTATAGACATAGTTTATCCAGTTGGCTCTAGAGGAACGTCATACAAACGGCCGAAAGCTACAGTTTTTATTAATTTATCGATTTGTATTTTTTCAAACTACAATTTTTACTCTCTTTCTTAATTGTGGATTTTCACTATTATTTCCGGTTTTAGTAGAGTACCACAACATAAACGTATTTGTGTGTGTGTGTGTGTGTGTGTGTTGTATTGTTGTCTTTAAATCTTCCTGTCATCAATTTAAGAGTTAGAGCTGCAATGTGCATCCGCTACAGTAAGAAATATATGTTTTCCCTTTTATAAAACAGTATAACAACAATTCTCAAGTTATGACTTTTGTGAAATGCAGGTGTTCCCAAATATATGTTACGGATATAAGGGATTATTTTTTCTTTTTTTACCAATATTGATTTTTTTCTTAATTTCTTAACCAAAGTTAATTTTTTCATAACATTTATGAATATGAATACTTATTTTTAGTTAGACAAATTAATGTCAATCTTTTTTCTTTATACATTAATTAAAAATCGTAATTTCCTTTTTATTTATCATAAGATTCACGAAACATACCTTTCGATTTTATTATCCGACACTTAAAGGCACAGAAAGTTTTGAAATCGTAATTTTAACATTAGCTTCCATCTATGACTGAGAAACATTGGAAATTGGTTCCTGTTGTGTTTCGATCATAAATAAATATATATATAATATATTTATTAATTTATTTATATAATATATATATTTATATCTATATATATATATATAATATATATATATATATAATATATATATATAATATATTATATATATATATAGATATGATAGATAGATAGATAGATACATAGATGAATAGATAGATAGATTGATAGATAGATAGATAGATGTTACAAGTATATACATACTACAGAGATAGTACTGACGAACATATACACACAACCGTTTGAGACTGCAGATCCACCCACAGGTAGGTGTCAAGGTAGGAGTGGCTCCCAAAAATCATTTGGCTAAAATTTACAATAGAAATAGAAAATTTATAATAGAAATGTACATATGAAGAAATATTAGTACGTTTTCTGTAAAAACTATATTTAAACCCACTACTATTTTTCCGTATGAGGACATCCAAAAAGGATAGGCAATGGGAAACCCTCTGTCCCCAGTGCTAAGTAACTTATATATGGAATTTTTTTAAAAGAACATATTAAACAACCTTCTTCCACACAATGTAGTTTGGTTCAGATATGTTAACGACATAGTTTGTGTAAGACCAAGGAATGAAGATGTAAATAATTTTTTTGCTAGGTTAAATAATTTAGTACCATCAATTAAATATACCATGGAAATGGAAATAGATGGATGCCTACCCTTTTTGGATGTCCTCATACGGAGAAATAGTAGTGGGTTTAAATATAAAGTGCTTACAGAAAACATACTAATATTTCTTCCTATGTACATTTCTATTCTGGACAAAACATTAAGGTTAAAATTCAGTGTTTGCATCTATGTTTCTAAGAGCACTACGGGTATGCAACCCAGAAGATATAAATGAGGAAATAATTAAGATTCGGTATACAGACAAGAAACTGAAATACCCCGACAGTGTACTAAAGAAGGCTTTAGAAGCGGCAAAAAAACCGTGTATCAAAACAAAAAAGAAGCTTTCAACACAATAAATTTGCTTGTACTACCTTGTAATAATAATATGAAAGATATCCACATCTCCTGAAGAATTTTGGTGTTAATTTCGCTTTTAAAAACAATAAAACAATGAAACAGGTACTTATCAAGAACCCCCCCGACAGTACTAAAGGATATGTATATAAAATTCCATGTAAGTCTTGTGACCACTTTTACATTGGTCAAACGCGTAAAGCACTAGAAAATAGAATAGAACAACATAAAAATGTGTGAGATATGCACAGGGATATAGTGGTATTTTTGTACTTAGGAATGTATTTATATATATATATATATATATATATATATATATATTATATATATATATATATATATATTTATATATATATATATGTGTGTGTGTGTGTGTGTGTATACATACATACATACACATATATATATATATATATATATATATATATATATATATATATATATATATATATATATATATATACATATATAGTTAACTAATGTAACACTTTTAAGTAAAAGTAAAACTTTTCAAATTTGTGAGTTGTCTACTCAACATTGTATGCTAAGCGTAAAACAGCAGTGAGACAGAAATTGATTCTCTAAGGCGGATAAATATTGTGATTTATAGTAAGGAAATACATGCCTTTCCATAAAATTGATATTTACCCTATCCTACAGAAATGGTTTAGCATACAATAACGCATGTAAGACATATATGGTATCGAAAATAACACGATATTTACGCTCAACAAAGTTCCACTGTTAACGGTAAATGGAAAGTTGTTTTTCAAGGCTACAGGAGCTGGCATGAGCTATAGGTTGACTGTCTGCGTATTCGCTGTCACACTCGAATATGTTATAGCACTAAAAAGGACACTACATAAAAATTGTGACACCAAGTCAGTTTCACTTTCCATTGTGTGTTTGTTGTCAGCGGATGCCAAACAAAATGCCAGTAGTTTATCAGTTTTAGCCAGTCAAGGCTGATCTGCTAATTAATTTTATAATTCCATATTGTTTACCAATTGCTAATAAGATTACTGCTTGCACCACACCAGAGCTCTAAGGTCCAGGGAAGGCTGTCTGGGTCAGTATGTGTGCTAGGTATTTTTGTATTAACATCTGAGCAATCAAAATTTTTTATCTACTCGAAAGTCATACCTTTTGCAAACAAAAATTGACTAAAGGGGGCACACGGGGTTACAAATAGAAAATGTGAAGATGTATTTTATAGAAAACACTAGCCTACTTCAAGGACTAAAAGTAAACCTAAGTTGTCCACAAATGAATGATTATTTCTATGAGGCAAATCAGATGATATAATACAAGAGCACTAATCAGCTCTGTAGCACTCTCAGGACTGACTCTACTATGTACAATAGCAATGACAAATGTGCCACCAAGTTGCAAGCAAGAGCACTTAAAGGAGGATCTAGAACTTAAAACTATTACATTGAATAACACTATACAGTGGAGTACTGTAAACAATCCTTTGCTCTCACTGGCATCCTGGGCATCAACCCTAGATTAGCACTGGCAGAATATATTGAGTGGCACTGTTGAACTACTAGAGAAGGCACGCAATGGGGTAGGCTACATGGATCTACAAAGCAGTCAGATCAGATACACAAGTCTACTGATAGAATAAAATATGCTACACGTAAAAGCCTATAAATTAATCAAATCGTATATCAGTGACTAAAACAATTTCACAATTACAAATGCTCACACAAGTATCTGATGGAGATGGGAATGTTTAGGGAATGGGAATAGGAGAAAGCAGTTGAAACAGGGAATAAGTGCTATGAATAATAGGTGGAGGGCCGACAGAACGACTTCCAATTTCAGCTACCTTAGTCCGTGACCAGGACAGGCGTAGGCAGGGCCAGGGGGTCAGCGGAAGGACATAGGTTCGCTTGCAGGCTTCACTAAGGACATTCAGACGCTTCTCTTCAATCAACGTTGTATAGGAACTTCTAAGGGCTCAAAGTGGAGCGTTCAAGGCGGACATATGTGCAGAGTCCAGGCTGCCGGATAGCAGGTTCAGGAAAAGACTTACTATACTCTGTTTTTTTTTCATCTGTCCATCCGGCTGTGGGGTTTTTGTATGGTAACACTGCGTCCCGGGCTTTAAATAATTACGCTACGTGTAAGTTTTAGGTAAATAAAAGGATATCTGGGTGTACATTTGCAACTGAAAAGTGTTTTAATAATTTACTGTATGCGAATTACACCATTATTATTCGAATAGGTTATTGTTATTAGTTGAATGTAAGCTCCCTTTTCGGGGTGGCGAATGGAACAGCCAGACGCGTGGCGGAAAAATTGCTTCTCTCGCTGTTCACTACGGCAAGATGTCACGTATTGACCTTCAATTAATACGTTAAGTATATCAGGTATTTGTACTGTTAATTTTTATAAAGTGCGTTTCAGCCAGATACGATATGACGTAACTTGGTTTAGCATCTGTTTGATGGAATTTGCGTCTGGCTGTTCCATTCGCCACCCCGAAAAGGCAGCTTACATTCGACAATAATAACAATATCCTATTTCGAATATTAACGGTGTAATTCGCATACAGTAAATTATTAAAACACTTTTCAGTTGCAAATGTACAACCAAACATCCTTTATTTACCTAAAAACTTACACATAGCGTAACTATTTCAAGCCCGGGACGCAGTGTTACCATACAAAAACACCACTGGCGGATGGACAGATGAAAAAAAACAGAGTATAGGTCAGCATCAAGATGAAGGTTGGAAATAGCTGTGGGCTGAGTCGTAGGGTGCGACACCACTTCTTGGATAATCTGGAACCATGTCAGCTTAGGGCGGACTGCAGGGTATAGTGCCGCAGTTACTGGCTTGGGCAAAGTGCAGATTAGTAGGTCAGGTCAGGCCATATTTATACCAGTTGATGAAAGAGCCAGTCACATTTAGTTCAGGCCGACATGATTTTCATCTGATGCTTATTTCTCCACCACCAACCCTTGTTAATTTCCTGAAAGAGGTCATTGGACGCTGGCAGAAAGGTGTGGAAAATGGGGTATAATGTAGCTATTGTGGGTCAAGAGTTTTAGGACAATTGTTGGTCATGCAGGTGTGTGAGGGCAGCAAAGCAGAGGTGGAGAGGTTCTGATAACAATAGGAAGGGAAAGGGGTCAGGTAGAAGGCAACAATATGTGTACGTTCGCAAGGTGGAGGGCGGCCAACCGTTACTGACTTCTTTTAAGATTGGACTGGGGATCTATGTACAAAAGAATATAATAGAAAAGAGGCCTCTATTCCCTTAAGTGCGAGTGACCCTTCGAGCGATTTGACATATGGCCGGCATTAACGTCTGACAAGGGGATGAGAAGCTACCACGCAGGTGTGAAGCGTCATTAAAATGATATTCACGAGGGAAAAGGCGCTTTACTCCAAATACAATCTCACATGGTTGTCCAAATGGTCAAAACTAGGAAAGGTCGCATTTACTGGATTTGACATTTCCCGCTCTTTTAAAATGTTCTTTCAGTTTTCCAATTTGTTTAAAGAAAAGAAAAATAAAAAGAGGGTCCAGAATTGATGCTCATAGCTCTGTATTATTATCTAACTATATATTATATATAGTATATAATATAGTAATATATATATAAATATATAATATATCTTTATGCTATAATTTTATATCTACATCTACTATGGATATCTTCTATCTCTATCTATATATCTATATATCTAAGATATATATAATCTCTCATTATATCATATATAGTATATATATATATATATATATATATCTCTATATATATATCCTCTATATATATAGATAATATATATATATAGATATAATATATATATATATATATATATTTCTATATATACATATATATATATATAATATATATATATATATATATATATTATATATATATATTATATGATATATATATATACATATATATATATATATATATATATATATATATATTATATATATATATATATATATATATATAATATATACATATATATATATATATATATATAATATATATTGTGAATCAATAGAGATTTTAATGATAGATTAATACCATTATTAACTTCATTACTGAATATATTTTGTATCCGCCCTTGAATTATTAGGGTCTCTTTGATCAACATATCCACATTAATAAACTGTGTTACAACAGTTAATTAAGAATAACTTAATTGCACCATTCTGTATGGCTTTGGAGAGTTGCCCAATATTTGTTCATAAAAAGACTATTTTCACTGTTCCATTAGTTGAAATGTTTGAATACCAGATGTGCATCCATATACACAAACTGTGAAACATGCCAGATGAGTAACGTAATTTACAAGAAGGGGAATAGCGGAGAATTACTTTTGAAGTCGACATTTGTTCTTGCACTTATAGAGGAATTTGCCGAAAAGCGAGAGAGGAGATATTTTCCTGCCTTCATCTTATTGTAATGATAGCTAGGAGAATGTCAGTTAGGAATAACGTAAATATAAAAGAGAAAGAGAAACAAAACTGAGAGAGAGAGAGAGAGAGAGAGAGAGAGAGAGAGAGAGAGAGAGAGAGAGATAGAATAGTCACAGGGAAAGTCTTGAACAGTAGCCATAAACATCTTCACCTGTGACCTGTCCTCTACATTCTCGCCGGAAACTCGACAGTTCCGATGACGTCATAATTTCCACCCACAAGGGGAGGAATTAAGTTAATTCATCACACCTACAGGACGGCGTTAGATAATCTACAACCAATATGAAGAACTTACAGGCGGGGCAAAAGCTTATCCCCGCCTATTCTAGGTGAGACATTCTCCTTTGTAGAATCTTCGAGAAGCCAGCTGCGAAGGAGAGGACGAGTGAGAAAAAAGGACTTTGAGGAGAACAGCAGGAACCGCCGTCCCAGAGAAAAGTTAGATTTCCCAGAGCTGTAGCGGACAAGAGAACTTCATTTTTCGATTCGTAGTCTCCATTGTTGAACTGTGACAGTATCATTCTAGTGTGAATGAAGGGAAGAAACTTGCACTGCGTCTCATTTAAACACTCCTGAGAGACTCAAACAAATGATAATAAAATAAACCAATACCAAATAAAGAAAGAAGATCAAACAAACTAAATGAAAACACTACAAAATGGTGCCAGCTAGTACGGATCCGAAGAAGACGTAAAAAAGTGCAGTGTGAAGAAAGAAAAATGACACATACCAGAACTCAATACGAATCGACTCAAGAATTTAGTAACAGACGCCGAAGTGAATCATAACAGTAACGAAAACATTTGCGCTGCAAACGTCAACGAAAGAAGTGAAATAATTTATAAACTTTGCTACTTAACTATAACGGCAACAAGTTTTCCCCGAAGATTGAAAAACAAAACATCGGTGAACGACTGCGCCACGAACATAACAACACAAGAGAAATAACAGAAGAAGAACGCAGCAGCGAATCCTGGCCGAACAACGAAACCAGAGAAAAACTCAGCGACAGTCAAGATTGATCTTGAAACACAACAGTTGAATTCGAGTGCCGATAACGAAGAAAGTGTTATCGAAATCTAACTAAACAGAAGGACAATAGAAACATACGTAAGTTGTAATGGAACTGAATTTTTGTATTCTCTCTGTATAAGAGTGTGAAAATTTGCTTTTTCTCTCTCTTAGAAAATATAAAACTGTTTGAATTATCGCTTAATAAGGGTATACAAATTTTTTTTTCTCTCTAAATGTATTTTTTTCGCGTTAATTAAATTTTATTTTGAATAGATTTTGATAAATAGGAATTCTTATTGATTTTTTTTTTTTTTTTACTTAACACTCGGTTGGCGATATATGATTTTTTAATATTAGTTTATGTATCATTTTATTTGAATGATTTCTGTGATACTGATGCGCCCAAATTCATATATGATTTGATGAGCATAAGTAAATAGTTTTTGGTGTGGCGGGGGCGGGGGGGGGGGGGGGGGGGGGGGGGGGTGGGGGGGGGGTGGGGGGGGGGGGGGGGGGGGGGGGGGGGGGTGGGGGGGGGGGGGGGGGGGGGGGGGGTGGGGGGGGGGGGGGGGGGGGGGGGTGGGGGGGGGGGGGGGGGGGGGGGGGTTTCTTTGAAATGCAGAATTACTCGACACTATAAGAGATAGCTCATACAATTTAAGACCAACACCCGACAGGCGCAGCCGAATCCCAGTAACAATTTCACAAACCTTAGTGACTCAGGGAAATACTAACCCTAATAACACAGCTAACGATTATGATAACAGTACTAATAATACTAATAACAATAATAATAGTAATAATAATATTAATAGTACTAACAAGTTTAGATATTGAAGAATAAATCAGGCAGCTGTAATAACACACGTTTCTGTGGACAAGTAGAAGATACCGATCCTGACAAAAATAGGCTAGAAGCCTATTCAGTGAATCATTGGTTAGCTGATGAAGACAGCCGCATATCTACTGGGAGAATAACTGATGAAAGAGCTGAAATGAATGAAGCCTTGCTTCTCGTTAGTTCAGAACACGGTGATGCACATAAAACTTTGAATTCTGTTAGTTTCAGCAAATTAACTAAATATGATGAATTCAAAACAATTTGTTTATCACTCTGGGAATCTGTATGTAAGTGTGACACCTTATATAATATTACTAAATTCCTTAACCCGCTATATGAAACCATAGCAAATCTTGACTCCAGTGTTAAAAATGCCATAGACAAAATAATAGAACATTTACAGACAACCAACATCACCATAGGAGATAAGACGAAGTTCCCAGATGATGAAAAGTACTTAGTTAGTCTAAGGTATGTCTTGAATTACTTGTCATTTGGAACAATATATCATGCACTTGGAGAGGAGGAAAAGAAGGCTTTCAGAAAAATTAAAATTGATCCAAAGAGCAATAGCCTTCAAACATTAAAAACAATGAGACAAGAATTCCAGAAGACAGAAATAAATCTTTCCAAGGACTTTGTAGGGATAAGAGAAAAACAAAGTGAAACGAAAGGCAGAAACAACAATCCTTCATAGAGAATGAATAATAAGCAATATGATAATTACAGACAAGTAGGGAATAGATCAACTTCCTTTCAAGGGAAAAATGCCCAAAATACTGAAAGAAAATGGAATCCGAACCAGAAAGGAAGACAGAATCATTTAAGGAATGGTCCACCCATAACTTATAAGCCTGGTCAATCTTAAAACACAAATAACTCAAATCAAGTGAACTATTCAGCTCAAGAAGTGAGACCAAAGGCAGCATGCGAAAATGAGTGCAGAAAGCCTAGAATCTGTACAGTTTGCAAGAGAGTCGGCATTTAACTAGAAACCGTTGGTTCAATAATAAGGAAACCAATAAGGAAGTTGCAGAAATAAGTCGCCCCAACCCAGATAAGTCTTCAAGCCAGTGACAACTAACCCTTTCAAAGAAGAACGAAAATAAATCCCTTCAAGATGATGAAAGAGAAAAAGAAGAAATAGCTACAATGGGAAGTGAAGGTTCATCTGTATTTTCCTATTTAAACAGCAAAGAAATCGTATTCTCCAAGAAAGAAGAAGAAATAAACAGAAAGGATCTACTTATTGTAAAGATTCCAATAAATGGGAAGACATGTACAGCACTTATAGATTCAGGTAGTACCGTAGATATAATAGATAAATCAACTTTAACCAGATAATATTTATACATTGCAGAAACTCTGATTCAGGGTCAAAATAGTTATCAAAGGAATAGCGGGTAAACAAATTAGAAGTATAGGAAATGTGAACTTAGAAATAGATATTTTATTACACAAATTTGTTGAAAGTTTTCTAGTTCTAAAAGACAGATTTTTTCCCCGAAACAAAACAATCGGAAGAGCGTATGTTTTACGCTTGACGAAGAAAAGTCTCACCTAAACCTGATCAATTTGTCCGAGACAGTTTCGACAAGCGGGAAACATACGGAAATTAACTCTAGAAAGGCCGTCATAAGCTACCCTACTCCACAGGACGTGGGGCAATTAGGGTTTAGACTAAATGAAAATGTTATTTTTTGGTGTAAAACAAGTTGATATGTATATATTTATCTTTATTGACAAACTTCCTGTTTATGTAATGATGGTTACAAGTAAAAAAAAAAAAAAAAAAAGTTTCATCGCCGAGTTTGGATCTTGCTTCTTTTTGAGTACATTTTACTATATGGTCAATGATGTTGTTATCAACAAATAACATGAATGCATTCAGCGTTTGTCCTTCGACGATTTTGCAAATGAAGAAATTTCAGGTTGTGTTTTCAGCACATTATGGTTCCCAAATCAGTACTGGATGCCTGTGTCCATATTGTACCACCTTTTCCCCGATATACTTTTCTATTATATGAGGGATTTTCGTGTTCTTCATTACTGGCTGAAAGGAGAGATAAAATAATTACATCAATCACAAGCATGAAGTACAACAAAACACAATTATACTTGACGTAAAATATAAGATACAAACTAATATTTTCTTTGTTCTACTATTTTTTTTAGATCGACAACTTATATGCTATAGTGACCGCTTCATCCCTTCCACATCATGGCTTGGGAATTCTTTACCTGCAGCTGTCTTTACTGCCCCATATAACATCTCTTTCTTCAAGAGGCAAATCTGACTTCCTTAGTGGCTAGTTCTTGCTACACCTTTTATTATAATGCTGCAAATGATTATATTCACATCAAAATGATAAGGAGATTCTGATACAACAGTTGATGGCGCACCAGTAGTTTTTTTTCTTTTAGTCGAAAGGTGTTCATGCTGATCATTACTAGCTGAAAAGATAAAAAAAAGAAAGTTATCAGTCAAATATGTAGTACAACAAAACACACTGATACATGACGTGAAAAGCAAGATACAAATCAATAATTTAGATTTTACTATTTAGTTGGATCAACAAAAGTCATCATACATGCAAACATAATCTACTATTATTACTGCAAATAATCATTTTAACCTCAAAAATATAAGAATACTAGACTTACTTACATTGTGCATCAATTGAAGAAAAATTCAATGATAATAACGATGGTTCTTCATCTGGTCCTGAATTATCAGAATCACTAGAATTCTTCTTCGCTGTCTAAATCAAATTCTTCTCCTTCTGAGTCAGCATAAGATGTTGCTCTGAGAATATTGTCAATCTCTTCTTGAGTTAGAGGTCTCTGTCGTGGCATCCTGAACACATGAATGACAGCAACCAACTGGCAGTGTTGCCAGATGGGTTAGTCTGAAAACCCCCAAAACTCTTACTGATTAGAAATCACTATGTTTCTTATAAGTGCAGGCAAAATAATTGCAACAATATATTAAGGTTTACTCACCTTTGTTTCCTCTTCATAGATGGAATTTATTTTTCTAGGAATCCAAAGGACATCCAGAAAGGCTTTTATTTAAATGCTATATTATTAATGGTTTTAATTTACTTTTCATACTACTATATACAGGGGTATATTTGATAAAATAATGATGAAAATGGCAACAGTATTGTTCATAGTGAAAACCATGGATTATAGAATAATTCACAATATGGAAATGTTTTTATTAATCCTGTAGTAAATCAAGGGCTAATTGTTCTTTATGAAAATGAAAATGGTTCATTCACTGATTATATAAGTGAAAGCTGAACGAAATCCAACCTCAGCCTAAACACAATCGCAACTGCCGGGCATATTGGAAGGAAGTTGTAGAAAGAACTCTGAAATAGTATTACGTGTATTGAACGTTTCAAATCAGTAAAAACTTGTCCTCATGCGAATCTTGTTACGCAAATTAGCTGTGTATGAATATTTTTCAGTATACTGTGACATTTATAATGATGTTTCGTCCTTTGCACGCATTTATATAGTTTATTCCTTTTTCTTTTACGATATTTACGGGGTTTTCTCATTTTATAGCCAAAATCCCCAAATTTGTACAGAATATCCCCATCGGACACCCAATATCCCCAAATCTAGAGATAAATCCATATATCTGGCAACGCTGCCAACGGGGTAGGGTGTAGCGTTATCGCGAGAGACATACTAAGTGTGTACCGGTTGTTATACTGGACACAAATGGCTGTTTGTCCGCATAACAACCATACCATATGGATTGAATGGCGAAGTAGAAAGATGATTTCTCTCTCTATAGAAATAAGCGCATTTTTGAACGGCTAAACCAAAGCGATTTAGCAGAGAAAACGTTCTTTTAAGAATTGATTTCCCTCTGTAGTCAACTCCAATTCAAGGAAAAATTTACTCGACTTGATTTCCAAAAATGAGCTACTTTAGGCTGCTTAGTTGTAACATGCTTCAAAATTTGCAAGTCATAATGTATTATTCATAATACTGACATTTTTATTTCACTCCATATCAAATCAGGACATATTTCAAAGCAACCAAACCTTTTTAATATAATCTAAAGCTCAAGGAGTAGTATATATGCACACGAAAACATTTTTTGTAAACTTCTCTCTCTCTCTCTCTCTCTCTCTCTCTCTCCATCGGATCCCTTGAGATGTGATGAATGATGCAATGAATGGATGAACTTTACTTATACACAGGATGGCTGTATGCCATCAAATATGCTTACCTGAGAGTGGCCAAAGTGTGTACTTTTCTCTGACCGCTCGTTAAGGTCTGGAGAAGAGGAACAGGGATGGGATGATTAAGTGAGGCAGCTGCTCTTCGGATTGAACATCAGGTGCCTAGGTTTAAGGGTTGGGATGAGGTGGAGTTGTATGTAGTTTAGCAGTGTCTCTGTTTACAGGTTTCCCTGTGAGAAGTTCAAAGAGAATGATGATTATATCTATTGTAAGTGTTAATTAGGTTTTACTTACTTTGGGAACTCGGTTGGCAATGTTTGGGCTGCCTGAAGGGGAGGGAGAAGGATGGGTTTGGGAAGGAGGGCTGTGGACCTTAGAGGTGGACGAGAGGTTGGGACTGGAAGGAAGAGTAGAGGAAGGTTCTGAAGTGCTTGGTACTGCTTCTCAGGGCGTCGTCTTGTCGGTGGCTATCTTCTGTACTGCTGCTTTGACTTCTCTTTGCAGCTTTGGCCTAATTATTCCAACTTCTTCATTAGGTTTTGGAATGTGATTTGAAGGTCTTGTAGGTGGTATGGGTTGAGAATTGTTCTTGATTTTCTCGATTTTTTCAAGTCGAAACTTGCACTTTTTGTTCTGTGCATTATGTTGAAGAGATTAGTTGAGGCATTTGCTCTCAACTAGTTCTCCTCTTTTGAAGGCATCTAGACATTGCTTAGTTGGGTGAGTTTTGCTGCATATGCTACACCTTTCTGTGCAGCGGCTTCTATGGGGCATCTTTTTGCATCTATTATATTTTCAAGTTGTAGAATGGGATCAAGAGGCCGAATAGTTGGATATCTTCAAATGACTGCTTTCTTGATTTTCTCTGATGGGTCTAGCAATGTAAGAACAGAACCCCCTTGAGGAATCTCGTCTGTGTCTCTGCTTTTTGGGGTAATAATCATATCACCTACAAGATTTGGTCTAACAGACATTTTTAGAGTTGGATTTTCTTTCTCCAATATTGCTACTTCAGCATAAGAAGCTTTGTATTTTGGAAGAGGTGAGACGGTATTTGTTGTGACAAGCTTGGCGGGGAGAGGGGTTGTTTATTCTTGAATTGTTTTTCTGAAGGCTTTCTTCTTCTTGCGAACAGCAGTCTAACCTTCAGTATTGAACACAGAAGGAATAGGGCTTGTCATTTCAGTGTTTCCATCGTTATAACAGGTTTCAATCAATATTTTTTCCTCTTCAGACATGTCTTGATGGGAGTATTCTTCACTGGAAACAGTATCTGTGGATATATTATCTTCTTCAGAGATATTTGGTGGTTGATAGGGGCTGTCCTCTTCAGGAGGGGTTGATAGTTGCAGGAGTCGTCTCGGCATCTGAAATTTCTGGACTGTCTATTTTCTTCCTTCATGGGTATTTGGCGCACTAAAGTCAAAGTGACCTTGCTTGAAAGTTTTAATCCATTGATCCAGCTTCTGCAACGGCTTCTGATCCATAATCGAAATTGTGTGTGACTTCTGTTTCGGATGGATTCGCGCTATTTATAGCATTCCAGTGGCTTGAGGAGTCTGGTACCTCACTTTTCATTGGGCAATACCTGTGGCATCACGAGCGATGTCGTCAGGTCATCAGAGGGGCAGCTTCTGATTGGCCGTCCTCTTTGTATGTGGAACCTCATCCTTATCGGTGATGGTGGAAGTCCCCTTCAAGGGGTGTGCTACTAGGTCGTCCTCAGGGCGAGAGCCTGAGCTTTGATCACCAACAGGGTTACTAGTGACGCCCTAAAGATGAGAGCTAACACTTCTATCATACTGGGCTTCTCCCTCCCGATGTTCAGCACTTCTAAGATTCGCAAACGACATAGATCGGTTGCTTGGTCGATAACCTCGAAGTTACCGACGATGTCGCAGTGGCGGATTCTTTTATCATGTGCAGTCTTGCATGATTAAATATCATTCCTTCTTGCATATGACAGGAAATCCTCTTGGAGAGGCGCACTGACGTCATCCCGATGTAGGTTCCGAGGCATCCCCAGATTGCGCGCATATATCTGTAGATGATGTTCGTCTTCTTCAAGGGATCCTGCGACGGTGCAGGGATATTCTTTATAATAAGGCTGCATGTCTCTTACTTTTATAGAATATGATCAAGTTGATCTGTTTGCTGTTGTCGGTCAGGGAAACGTGGTTCTTGATCATTTCCCGTAGAGTTCACTCGTCTTCTTTATACCGCCGATGGAAGGTTCCCTTGTAGAAAAAATAAAATTTTCTTCTGGTGGTCTGGGTGGGGTTCCTGTAGTTACCATTTCTCCATACCCTTCCTAAAGACGTTCTGGATGCTGCGGTTGGTGCGTCCATTTTATACTAGGACCTGGGCTGCACGTTCCATCTCCTTATGGGTGTCTGTCTATGCCAAACAAGGAAGTAAGCTCTCCTGACGTAGGCAATGATTGTGGTGTCCTTATAATGTTCACTCTCGCCGTTTAGACACGTTCCCAGGCTCGTAGGATTCGTGTATTTACAAAAAGATATGAGAAGATATTTCTATAATTTAAAAAAAAAACGAAAAAGCTTTGCAGGCATATCGATATCAAACAAAAATTTCCTTCTCTGTGAATGATTTGTCAGCCTTATAAAAAAAAGGCAACATCGTTGAAAGATAGAAAATTCGATACCCATAGAAAAGATTCGAGGTGTCCTCATAAGTAAGCTTGTGATTCTCTCTTTCAATAATTCTCGTGATCAAAATTCAAAAGATGAACTTAAGGCATCCGAAAAGAACACATGGAGATCATAAGGACGAAAATTTCCCTAAACGACCACGCTAGTAAAATGGTTCCAAATTTAATGTCGCTCAGAGTAAGGAATGGCATTCGGTATTGCTAGTTTTAGTGAGAAAAAACAGAAAATGATATTTTCTATGAGACCTATTTTGAGGGAGCATGGCTAAAGAGAATAAAACTTGAAGATAATGAATAACACTTGCCTTATAATATTGCCCACATTTACCTCGAGAAGAATTTTCAGCTCTAAAAGGAATATATCCTAACTGCTAATCTTAATCATTTTAATTTAGATTTAGCTCCTTAATTCTCTCATTTTTGCAGGTTGTAAAATCTCTTGTATGCATTATAGAAAGACCAAATACATAAGGTCAGGGTAGGAAATGATATTCCATAAATGTAACATTACGATAATTGATAACTCTTTTAGGAAAAGATAAATGGCCAAGCATGTTTTTGTAATGCGATTAGATGCTTCGAATATATTATATAAAATGCAAAGGAACCGGAAAACTGACAGATCCATTATTTATTCCGGAGAGCTTGTATGAGAGAAAAGGAGCACAGAAGGGATAGTGCGATGCTAAAACATTTAGACATTATGATTTGCCATACCTGAAAACGACTTCAGCAAGATGCATGAGATATGAAAAAAGATATGTCTGGGAAATAGAAACTGGCCTTGAAGTAAATTCTATAAGAAAAAAGTTATGAACTTGAAGGAAGCAGGGTAATATTTATGCAAGCAGAAGCAAGCGGAAGACTTGTCCTACACTCTCTATGAAAAAAGATATTGACCGTCTTTTTTCGAATCATCATCATTTCGGGGAGAAGGACCTTAATTGTGGGGGTGAAAACAGGCGGAGAAAGGAACATGAGGGAGAAATGATATGCTATGTATTAATAAAAATATATTAATATAAGGAGAAGGAAAGTCAAATTATGTAAAAGAGAAAAACATAAAATATATTATAGGTAATAATAAAGCACTGGTAAAGTTGAAAAAGAAGGTCGACCCCTTTGCGAAAACGATAGGGGGGTAAAAACAAAATTGATGTCCCATCCCTTTGTTCCAGGCGATAAAAGAAGATAGGAGTTTACCGATAAGACGCCAGCTCTGACAAAGTGGAGAGAGAGAAAGAGAGAGATGAATGGGTATATCTAAAAAGATCGAAGAGAAAGGGACTGATAACCCAACGAGTTTTTCTTTCTCTCTCGTTTTGGTGAATAGGAAGATACATCATTCCGTTGAGAGCAAAGAGAAGGCAGCATTTATCTTAGGGAATTGAAAATGACCCGCCACTCTCTCTCTCTCTCTCTCTCTCTCTCTCTCTCTCTCTCTCTCTCTCTCTCTCTCTCTCTCTCTCTCTTGATCATTAATCACAATTTTATCTCTGATTTTATTTCCTCACCTGTGAAACTTATTTTCTTAGCATTATGATGAAATGTTATAAGACGCAATATAGCATGATGCTGGATGAAGTTTGGAGGCGGAAGTTGCATAAAGGGAATTCGAAGTTAATTTTCCTGCCAAGTTATGAAGGAGCCGATGCTTTGCTTCAAGTTCTGTCGAGTGATTAACGAGCCAAAGTTTCATGATGAATCTGTCGCCCTTACATCACCTCCGGTACAGTTATCATTATTATCAAACACTTTTGGTGTCTGTCTGTGATCAAGTCAATATTATTTATATCATGAAGGCGATGAAAGATTAGTCTATAGTGAAAATTCATTCCTTGTCGAGAATCCCGGGACATTTAAATTACTGATAATTGATGACTAAGGGCTGATTGATGTAACAGTTTTCAAAAGGAGAATAATGAAATGGCCACACAAACAAGACGTTAGAGAAATACAATCTTCATCATACCTGTAACAATATTGATTTTATCATTAATGCTGTTGATTTTTTTTAAATGCTTGAGCTTCTTGCACAAATATTTCTCAATGTTTACAAACAGATGACAAAATAGACTTTATTTACCCAATCAATACCCACATGGTTATGGTAATGAATGTACCTATTTCTGTTCTATGGTAAATCATGATTTCAATTCTGCGCCATAGAATTACCGAGTGGAGTTTCGAATTCCACTAGACGTTATGGATAACCTGTGCTTTATGGCTACAGAGTTAATTAACCTAAGATAACGGAATATTTTTTTATTGAAAAGGCCATTCAGTTATCTTTGTTTTAGGAAAAATACATTGTTTTTTTTAACCATGTACATTTGTAATAGTATTACACATAAAAATGGAAATGCAACCCATTCCATTAAAAAAAACATCGCTATGCTCTGTATAACAGGTCAATGAGGAA
>NC_087221.1:1496730-1544230 GCF_015104395.2 Macrobrachium nipponense | reverse complement strand
TAGGTAATTACTCTTACATTAACTGCATACAATTCTTAAGTAATGTTTTGTATTTTGCATTGCACTATTCACAATAGTATCTATCTGTGAGCCTACTTGTCAAGTTCATAAAAAAGTAAGAAGATCTGGTACCACTAACCATCTATTTGTGTAATAGCCTGTGTTGTTAGAAATGTTGGTCATTTATTACCATAATTATTTGAGTTGCATAAAGCTGTTCGCAGCAACTCACAAGGTGATCTGGTAAACCTAAAGCCCTTTCGTTACTAATGTGTAAATACATATAAGGAAAAGGTTAACCTTTAATAGTGTATTTTATATGGCATGATTATGCTAAACATAGTACTTACCTATTATTATTAATGATTTTTTTTAGAAATGAAATTAATATAAGGCTCACTGTGTATTAGTGAAAAGTTGACATGATTGAAGTGTTAGACTTTATTTTAGATTTGTATAACAATATCAAAGCCACGATTTTATAATACTGTTATATATACTAAATGATAGAAATGACGTCTCTAATACATTAACATTTAATTGGTTTCCAATGCATCATGGACTTCCATACTTCGCGTCTCCTTTTCGATCATCAAAGGTATATGAATTACAATTTGCTGAAGAGGATAACATATCAAGAACGGTGTAACAATCTTGCCACTTGCGTAAGAGCGCTCGTGTTTGTATGATGAGAGAGAGAGAGAGAGAGAGAGAGAGAGAGAGAGAGAGAGAGAGATTAAACAAACTTTCTTCAGACGTTCCAGGCGATATCCTGAATACATTTTACTGAAGCTTCTAGATAAGATCTTGGGAAAAAGAGACATTCTTTTATCTAGATGGAGCAGATGTTCCTCTCAGAATTGAAACATTTCAGCTCTTTGTTTCTTTTCTTCACTCTTTTGATTAGGCCTCTACGGCACGGGTAGTTCATAAAAGAGAGAAATAGAGCCATTCTATTCTTTCTTTATAATTCCACAGTTCTCGGAAATTAAATTGCCCTATTCAGCCTCTTACCCATAAAAATCTCACCGTCCTAGTTTTTTACGTCGTTGTATATATGTTTAATCACTAGTAAAAGACAGCTGAAGACGTTCTAGATGCTATGATGACTGACAGAATTTTTTTATGAGTTTTCCATAGATTTTTCCGTACAGAGATGAAAGGAAGGTGGTGCTGCCATTTTCGAATGAGGTTAATATCCCCATATCAGTCTTCTATGCTTGTTTGACCCGTTACAGATTCCTAATTTAATGGCACTTTCTGAATTTGTCTTTATTTGATTTTTATTTTTATCAATACCATGAGGCTGGTTTTTTTTATACCAGTAACCACGTGCAGTACTGGTTAGCCTTTATTTTGTCCCAATCTACACAACAATTAAGCAATGTGTTGTAGAGTTGCATCAGCCATGTCTAAAACGTGCCTCTAATAATTACGTCATTTTCAGGAAGTGACGCCATTCTTTTCGAGAATATTCCATGATGTGTCTTCGTTTTAACATATTTTTATTGTTCTGAGCACGTGTAATGTTACTGATTAATGATAACCATAATCTCTCTCTCTCTCTCTCTCTCTCTCTCTCTCTCTCTCTCTCTCTCTCTCTCTCTCGTTTTTAAAGGGAATTTATAAACTTGTAAAGTAATTAAATTGAGAGATGATTACAAAGGTCTCGGCCTCAAAATGGTTTACCTTATAATAACGTCATCCATTTTGGGAACCGGAGTCGATTTGACCAGAAGTTCCTCTCACTCCCTCTCTTGTACGAGGGATTTTTTTTATTTGTAACATAACATATTGTGTACTTGGTCACTCTTAGTGTTTTTTTAGATTTCTTAATTGAATTACGGTTATATGTGGTATCTGAACATAGATTATTAAAGTGCATTGTGTAACAGGTCTACCAAGGGGCTTTGGTGAATTTTGAAACTGCAGCCTGTGAAAAAGTATTGTAAAAAGGTTCAGTTTTAACTGCACTTAAGATTCCTAAAAAGATTTTATGTAAATTTATTTCATTTTTTTCACATTTCAATTTTCTGTGTGAATTGTTTTTACCAGTCATTTTTGGCCCATTATGGAATTCAACCACCTTTCTACGTTTCTCCGCTCACATCCAGAAGTCAAGCCTGTTTTTCGGAAGTTTGAGAATGAACTGATCAGACTACACCAGCTAAAAAATCAAAAACACCTTTTAGTAAAATGCTTCAAGGAACAAGTACTTCCAAAAATGTACCGATTCGGGAGATGGACTCTGCAATCGGACCCCTTCCCACTCTCACACAAGATCTGCAGGAAAGAATTACAAACACAAAACATAACATCTTTGTACTATTATGCAGAATGATATATGGAACCCAGTCTAATCTTCGTCTCCTCACAACAGACCACCCCCACCAATGGCCCGACACCTTGATGTGGTGGTGGGGCTTGTGTGGTGCAAGGATGAACTGGGCTACGGTAGCAGAGTAGTGCCCTACCCTGACAGGTCTAACCATAGGCCAGTTATCCTTAAACGGCCGGACTGGACGTATTTTACGTCGACATTTTTTGTCTCTCGGGTGCCGACTGGACGTATTTTACGTCGACATACAAAAGTTTTTTTAAAAATTCGCGGAAAAATACTTTTAGGCCTACCAGCCGAAAAACTCTTGAATCACGCGCCCTTGGGGGCTGATGGGAGAGTTCACGGATCAAGGTGTTGTTTTGTTTACAATCGTTACGCAGGCGCGCAAGCGCGAATTTCTTTCTTGCCGCACTAAAAAGTATTCTGTGACACATCTCTGAAATTATTTCGTCACTTTGACATAATTTTTGTACCATTTTAAAATTAGCCGTTACATAGAGTATTATATATGAAAATGTGCGCATTTGTATGTAGAATACAACAAAAAAAATACTCATGATTGTAGCTTTTATCAGTTTTAAGATATTTTCATATAAATAACGATAAGTGCCAAAATTTCAACCTTCGGTCAACTTTGACTCTACCGAAATGGTCGAAAAACGCAATTGTAAGCTAAAAAAACTCTTATATTTTAGTAATATTCAATCATTATCTTAATTTTGCAAAACTAATTGGAAGTGTCTAGCACAATATTTCGATTTATGGTGAATTTATGAAAAAACTTTTTCCTTACGTCCCGCGCGGTAACTCTTCCGAAAATAATCATACATGCGATTGTGGTAATGTTTGCACCATTTTAAATTAGCCGTTACATAAAGTTTTATATATGAAAATGTGCGCAATTTCATGCACAATACAACTAAAACAACCCATGGTTGTAGCTTTATCAATTTTGAAATATTTTCATATAAAAAATGATAAGTGACAAATTTTCAACCTTCGGTCAATTTTGACTCTACCGAAATGGTCGAAAAACGCAATTGTAAGCTAAAACGCCTATATTCTAGTAATATTCAAGCATTTACCTTCTATTTGCAACAAATTGGAAGTCTCTAGCAACAATTTCGATTTATGGTGAATTTATGAAAAAAATAACATTTTCTTTACGTCCGCGCGGTACTCTTCCGAAAAAATCATACGTGCGATTGTGGTAATGTTTGCACCATTTTAAATTAGCCGTTACATAACGTTTTATATATGAAATGTGCGCAATTTCATGTATAATACAACAATAAAATAGTTGAAGGTTGTAGCTATTCTCATTTTCGAAATATTTGCATATAAATCACGATAAATAGAAAAAAAAACCACGTTCGGTCAAATTTGACTCTACCGAAATGGTCGAAAAACGCAATTGTAAGATAAAACTCTTACAGTCTAGTAATATTCAGTCATTTATCTTCATCGTGAAACAAATTCGAAGTCTCTAGCACAATATTTAAATTTATGGTGAATTTTTTAAAAAAACTTTCCTTCCCTCCGCGCGCGGATTCTCCGCCACAAATCTCCGAAATGCGTAAGTCCCATTCTCGGAATATTTGCTCCGTTTCATATTAGGCATTTCATAGAGTTTTATATATGAAAATGTGCGCAATTTCATGTAGAATAAAACAAAAAATATTTGAAAGTTGTAGCTTTTCTTATTTCCGAAATAATTGCATATAAAAAAATATATATATAAAAAATTCGACATTCGGTCAACTTTAGCTCGTCAGATATGGCCGAAAACTGCATTTGTAAGCTAATATTCTTACAGTATAGTAATATTCAATCATTTGTCTTCATTCTGAAAACATATTGGAAGTCTCTAGGACAATATTTAGATTTATGGTGAATTTTTGAAAAAAATATGTGTTTACGTAAGCGCGTTACGAATTCATGCATTATTTTGTGATAATATTTCTCTGTGTTCGCTTTTATCGTTTTACAATGTGTTATATATCAAAATGATCGCAATTTAGTGCACATTACAACGAAAAAAAAAGTAACTTGTTACCTTCAACCGTTTTGCGCACAGCGCGATTTGAATACAATTATATATGAAATTTCGTTTTTGCGCTATCATATATCGCATTATTTATATATGATAATGATAACTTTTTTCATTTCTGATGGTTGCATACTAAACTTCAAGCAATGACAAAAAAGGAGCCAAAAATGAACTCTTAATCTGAAAACTAAGCGCGCTGTGATTTTTTGAAAAAAAAATATTTTTTCCGCTTACGCGCTCACTTCCAAACCCCTCCGGCATACGGGAGTCATTTTTTTATTTACTGCTCCGGCGTTTTTAAGGTTAAGCGCATCCAGACACAGCTCGGTCCACTTTTGAGCATTCTCCTATTTTTAATCTGTAACTTCTCATATTTTCAATCTGTAACTTCTTCCCCTATCAGGAGTGACCATTAGTTGACAACCTTGGACCTACATTGGATTACGGCTCTGGCTGCTTCTCTGATTTGATGGAGGGTGAAGAGGACTGACATGTCTCTCCACCAGTAGAATTCGAGTACCTGACGTGACTGAGCGAGGGGGAAGTCTTATGTCAAATATGGCCCCCAGAACTGGGTCTGATCTCGATTGACTGATGACGCCTCAAGTTCTGGGAGCCATGTGTATAACCAGGTTGTAGCCACTAGGGGTGGCCACTTAACATTGCATACTACATCTCTCTCCTTGTTGGGCTCCCTATTACTGAGGAATATGTTTGGCGGAAATAATACAGATACCCATATCTATGGATGATACCTTAACCCTTGTTGTTGACCACTCTAGATCGGACTTGGATCTGCCTCAGGAAAGTGTAAATAAAGTTAATGATGATTCTAGACCATACCCATATCTAACATAGTAACTATGGAATCATACTCGGTGCCACAAAAGGAAATTCCATCAGTAACACACACAAAAACGAAAATATTAACAGTTTTCGAAGTAGACGACCTAAATACAGACCAGACCCTACATTGATAAACCTTGATGCATTATTTGGATATGGAACTTGGCCAAGATACTTGGTTTTTAAAACAGAAACCGAACTGACCACTGCTAAATTTGAAAATATTTTATTAGCTCAGTGCCCGACCAAAGAAATCACATTTAGACCTATATCAAGAAAAGAAGGGGTAGTAGAAGGTACCACAAAAATTAAACCAGAAACTTACCAAATGCTTAATTATATGAGTGAGATAAATGTCACTGTCCAATGACATGACAAATTGAGCAGTATTGAGGGAACAGTAATGTTACCACCCAATAATTATTGTGGACTACTATTGAACTCATTGAAAATTAGAAATCCCAATATTGAAAACGTAAATGTATATGAAATCTCGAATAAAAGATATCATGGAAAAAAATTGAGAATAGCTAAAATTAAATTTGAAGGCCATACTCTTCCACCTAATGTTAAAATAGAAGGCCATGTACCAAAGCCTCTTCAATGCACAAACTGCTCTATATATTGTCATACTAAAAGCAGACGTAGAAATGAACCAGTTTGTGCATTCTGGGTTCAGAAGATCATGAAACCACTTGCAACTGTGGTGTTTTAAATGTATTTATGGACAAGACCACCATGCGAGATCAAAGATATTCCCATTCTACATATATAACACTTAATTAAGACTATTAATAAGCAGGTCTGGCATGTCAATTCCAGAAGGAAAATAAGAATTAAAATCAAGAGGTTTAATGGACCCTGCAAGAAATAAATCATATCGAGATGCTGTAGAAAAAGTAATGCCCAAGAAACATTTCATAATACCTGGAAGAACTAATGATAAACAAATAACAAGATCAACAAACAGAAATTAACAAAAAGTCTCTTGGTGAATCTAGCAATACAGTATTAATAAGCAACCCATTTTGGAATACTAATGAAGAATGAAGAACTGCCATCTCTAGACTCTGAAAAGGAAGAAGATCATGCTGACCAAACAAGAAGAAAACGAGAAAGATAAATAATTTCTCCCCAAAAAACTCAAGTTAATACTAATGACATCAAGAAGAAGCAAATGCCTAAAAACAACAGGAAGACATCCCCTAAATTAGATAACATTGATGAAATAAGTCCTTCACCAGTTTAAAGTAATAAACTTCTTTTGTAGTTTTTCAAAGTAAATTTGAAGAAATAAACCCTTCACCAGTCTTCCCAAGCAAATTTAAAGACAAAATTCAATCAATCCAAGGAAGACAAATCTATAATTGTGAATGTCAACAGTGTATCCAAGAAGGCGTAACACCTCAAACCGAATCTCACCATGAACGGTGTCGATACCATACACATTTTTAACTAGAGTGCAAAGAAACGAAACCCTTAAATAAAAAGAAATTGATAAACGTGATAAGGAATTTCTTATCTAGAAAAGATAATATCTCAAGTCAGCTAGAATTACATACCAACGATTGTATGTGTATTAGACGCTTACTATATTATGGTGAAAGTAAAATAGCAGTAATAGACAATTTCTTAGGCAAACAAGAAAAAATTAAATTCACCCCAGAATCAGAAGATAACACAGAAATGTCAAAAAAAAAAAATTTAGAGGTAATTACGGGAATAATTACCTATAGTATATATATATATATATATATATATATATATATATATATATATATATATATATATATATATATATGTATATATTTATAACCATCTATACAAAAATATACAAAATAATCATTTAACTTAAATTCCATTAAATGACACTATTACCCAATGGAACATAAACGGTCTGAAACCACGAATGCACTTGTGTGAAATAAAAAGATTCCTAAAGCAACATGGAACAATGTGCATATGTTTACAACATATTAATAATCCAGTCCCATCAATATGTAATTAATTTCTGGCATCCTCCGTTTCAGGAGAAGGCAAGTTAGGAGCAGCAATATATGTCCATAATATGATAAAATTACAGTTACTAATAATTCATTTCAAATATCTTCAATTCGCCTGCATATACAAATAAATCTAGCATTTTAGTCTGCAGTCTATATAATCAACCTAATAATAATTATGATATGGCTCAATTATCAAACATTTTATCACAGTTCAATGAGCCTATTTTAGATTCAGGTGATTTTAATGCTCACAACCCTTTCTGGGATGCCAGTACCATTGACGCAGATAGAGCAGGTAAAGACATCGAAAACCTAATACTCAATTACAACTATTGTTGTTTGGATGAAAATGAAATCCCAACATACTTTTCAAAAACTCACAGGACACTATCATCTGTACACCTGTCAATTTGTTCTACTTCGTTAGTAGACAGATTAGAATGGGATACTCTGGATGATCTTTATACCTGTGATCACTACCCAATCATAATCACATGTCTTGAAGATAATCATCAACAATTTTTACCAAAATTTAATTTAAAAAAGCTAATTGGGGAACGTATAATTTAGTTACCAAAAATGTTTCCCCATTCCAAAGTAACAATTATCACAATGAGATTAGTTCATATTTTACACATTTTGTAATTAGTTCTAGAAACAAATCAATACCAACGACAACTTGTAAGGCAAAAATAGATCCTGTTCCATGGTGGTCTAGAGAACTTTCAGAAATTATTAAACTGAGGAAGAAGATGAGTAGACGATTAGCCAGACTAAACCAAAGATATAACAAATTATATAAAAGTAATAGATATACAATGAAAGTGTTAGTATTAATAGCTTTGGAAATTTATTATATCAAACCTTTATTGAATAAGATATCTGCTCAATTCAGGAAAAAAATTATTAGTAATATGAAATCATCTTGGGATAATTATGTCTCAAACTTCTCAGATGACACTGTTAAACAATGTGAAATAATTTTCGAAAAATTAATGGCAAATATAGTCGATTACCTAGATCCCCTATATTACATAATGGGAAAAGAGTTCATGATTTAAAAGAAAAATCAAATATAATAGTTCACCACCTAGAATCAATAGGTAATAGCTTAAATTTAGATGAAAATTTTTGCATTAAAAAAAGTAATGAAGAAAAAACATAGTTAATATTGAAACAAATCAACAATTATATTACAATGTCCCATTACATTAGAAGAATTAGATGCTGCATTAAAAATTGTAGTAACTCTGCCCTAGGAAAAGATAATATCTCTTTCGAACTTCTTATACATATTAAAGCCAAAGAATACTTATTAAAAGTTTATAATAACCTATGGAAAAAGAAACTACTTCCCAAAGCATGGGAACATGCTATAGTAATTCCTATACCCAAACCCGGCAAAGATCCAGCATCAGTAAATAATTATAGACCTATATCACTAACTAGTTGTCTTTGTAAACTCATGGTATTTAGAGACAAATAAAGTTCTAGCAGCAACCCAATCTGGAAGTAGGAAAAATCATTCAACTTTAAATTTATTAACATCACTAAAAGATCAAATCAAAAGAGGATTTATACAAAAGAAAATTACTGTTGCAGTCTTATTCGACATTCAAAAGGTTTATGATACAATATGGAGATATTGAATTTTAAAATCTCTATATAACATAAATCTAAGGGGTGAACCAATTTTTATACGAAATTTCGAAACAGAAATGATATTCCAGACTAAAATTGAAACAGTATTATCAGAAAATTTTGAAATAAAAGAGGGAGCGTACTAAGCAGCACATTTGTGCTATCTATCAATAATATTGTTAAAACGCTTCCAAAAGATGTAAACAACAGTTTATACGTTCATGTTTTGTCCATTTTTTACACTTAAAGCAACTTACTTACACCACATACAAAGAATTTTAAATATCTCCATAACTAAAATTGAACAATGGGCATTATCTGTTGGATTTAAATTTTCTGTTGAAAAACACACAAGCAATAACATTTTATATCATCTGTTGGATTTAAATTTTCTGTTGAAAAAACGCAAACAATAACATTTTATAGGGAACAATGCTGGCTCAGAAATCAGCATATAGCTCTTAACATGAATAACACTCCCATCCAGTTTTATCCAGAAGCCAAATTCTTAGGTCTACATTTTGACAATTATTCTTAGCTGGAAGGCAAATGTATTTAAAAAATTAGCTCACATTTCATGAGGTGCTGATAGAGAAAGTTTATTAAAACTTTATAAGGCTACAGTTCTACCAATATTAGAATATGGCATTCCAATTTATAGTTCTCCTAGTAAGACTACTCTCAAAATGCTAGATCCAGTACATCATCCTGGGCTTCGTTTAGCCATCGGAGCATTCAAATCATCTCCAGTCCAATCCTTGATTGTAGAAAGTGGAGATATGTCAGTATCTTATAGATCCAAAATAACTATGATGTACAGAGCTTTAAAAATTTTAAATAGTCCAGTAAAAACCCAAGATTTATTTAAAGGTCCAGATTGTTTCTGCAATAAAAAATTATCCCATCGGTCCCTGTTATAACTAATAGATTGTTTAATGACAATGACCTATATAATATTAAATTTTACAATTTTAACAAAATAATGCCCCCATGGTTGAGAAGTGCTCCCCAGATATGTAACAAACAATGTACAATACCAATTAATAAATTGAATAATCCACTCGCTATGAAACAATATGCTCTGGAATATATCAAGGTACACAATAATAATCATATATATAATAATGGTTCCAAAGATGATATGGGAGTTGGATTCGATGTTTACGGAAGCAATATAAAGATCCAAGCCTCCTTACATAGCAAAGCATCAGTGTTCACTGCTGAATTACTAGCAATAAAAACAGCATTAACAACTGTATCTGAATACCAGTTTAATGAAGTAACCATCTTTAGCGATTCACTAAGTTCAATAAACGCAATAAGCTCTTAAACTCCAAAAAACAAAATTATAAATGAAATTAGACATACATAACATGAAATGAAAAGGCAAAAGATTAGAAGGCAATGAAAAAGCAGACACCTATGTAAAAGAGGCTAGAACTCTCCCAACATCAGCAGAATTATTACTATTAGAACATTATATTAGACACAGTAAATCGGCGATTAAGAAGAAATGGCAAAATAACTGGATGGAAAACAATCCTAGCAATAAATCAAGAGAAAATAAAAGAAACTGTACACCCGTGGCCATCATCCTATCAGAAATGCCGCAAAAATTCAGTAATATTGATACAGCTAAGAATTGGTCACAATAAACTGATACATGGTTACCTAATGAGTAACCCCCATGTCTCTATACCTATGTGCAAAATATGTAATGTACAAATAACAGTAAAAATGTTTTAAATATCTGTCCAAAATATAGAGTCCAAAGAAAGGTATTTAGAAGATATTCCTTTAAAGATATATTGTCAGAAAGTGACAAATTTTCCATTTTTAATATTTTAAAATTCCTTAAATTTAATAGTTCATACAATAAGATATAATATTCATATAGTAATGTATAATATATTCCTAATATCAAATATATTTAATATTTATTTTTAGATAGTATTTTATAAAGATTTTAAATAGCTTGCCCAATCCTTCAGGCCAGCCCTAGGAGAGTTAATATCAACTCAGTGGTCTGGTTAAACTAAAGTAAAAAAAAAAAAAAAAAAAAAAAAAGGAAAAAAAAAAAAAAAAAAAGAAACAAACCACATATACAGTGCCTGGTTTCATTTTGTTCCGACCATGCTGCCTATAATAGCACAACTTATTCCAAAAGACTTTCGCGTAAGTTAAATAACTTAATAAGCAATAGCGCCTGGAATAATCTTGAACAATAATATAAAGTTTTAAATTTATCTAACACCTTCCTTACTGTAAACCAACACTTAGTCTTAAATCTAGGCTTATCCTTTGCACTTATGACAGAGCGTAAAAATAACCTAGACTTTTTAGTTACTTTTGATAAATTCATATCGGACAAAAGGAGTGTTACTAAATGCTTTAACTGAACTTAATTAGAAATATCCTACCCCCAGTAGATTTATGACAGTCATCTGCTCGCTAAAAAAGATAGATGTTGTAATAAGTAGATCCGACAAAGACGGAAAAATCATCATGGACAAAGACTTTTACCTCGACAAAATCAACAAATTCCTTAGTGACAAAAGTACTTACGACAAATTGACGAAAAATCCCCTCCAAAACCTCCCCACAGAATTTCTTTTAGGAAAGTAAAATTAATTGGCAAGACAAAAAAAAGCATTGAAATATTGCAGAAATTCAACCTCATTAACCCAAAACTACCTTATTTTATGGCCTTCCTAAAACTCACAAAGACAATCTTCCATTTAGACCCATCATCTCATGTGCTGGAGCTTCCAATTATAAAACTTTTGAATAGCTAACTGGCCTCCTTTCCCCTAACTTAGGCACTTTTCCTCCCAGTCACATTAAACATTCAGTAGATTTTTTTCACAAATTCAGAGGAGCACATATACCCCTTCACAACAAAATTTTTAAGCCTTGATGTAGATTCCCTACTCACAAAAGTACAAATATAGGGCGCTCTACAGTTTTTGAGAGAAGAATTTAAACCCCTATTCAGATCACTTCCCATTGGTGCTTGAAAAAATAATAAACTTAGTTGAATTATGTGTATCTAATAACTTATTTTCATTCGGGGAGTCATTCTATAAACAAAAATTCGGTAGCATGGGTAGTCTTTAAGTCCTATTTTAGCCAATCTATACATGAAATACTTTGACACTATAGCAATAAATGCAATAAAACCCAACAAACATACTGTGAATGAGATATGTATATGATATTCTAACATTTTGAGATGATAGATGGGGCAATTTCAATTAATTATTTTCAAAATTTACCATATACAGAAAACCAACATTCTCACTTCCATACATTAACTACTTTAGCTATCATGACATTCCTATCAAGATAGGCGTAGCCAGCAACCTATTCTTAAGTGCCTTACGAATTTGTTCCTTAGATTTCCTGGAAAAGGAATTTGAGCTAATATGTAAGCAGCTTTCGTCTTTAAGGTATACTGACCATATAACTGAGAAAGTGATTCATAAAGCAAACATAATTTTCTACCGACCCTCTCAAGACAAGACCAGAGACCCCACAAGATTAAGATGGTGACCCAGACTCTCAAAAAATCTAACCGTTATGCTTTTACCTACCCAAGTACCTCAGCCAAATCCCTGATTAACGTCCAACAAAAGACAAGCCACAATGACTCAGGCGTATACGAAATCCCATGCCTAAACTGTGACCAATATTGCATTGGTTTTACAGGAAAATCCCTTCCTCAGAGATTGATACAACATAAACTGCCAGTTAGGTATGAACAACAGAGCTCAGTTATTTTTAACCATGTAATAACAATAATCACTGGAAAACTGGAATTTGTCATGCCTTATTTATATCAACAACTGTCGATACAAAAACAATATGATCGAGGCGGCCTTAATTAAGGATTAAACAAAGACAGATAATGAACATCTCATAGGGCACCTAGGATTCAAATGTCATGGATAAAATCTTCCTTCAACCAATGCTTAAGAGGATTAAAGAGGAATTATCAGTGGGGGTGACCTAAAAAATGCTTACCTGTGGATGGATCTCTTGGTATAGATACTGCCTTTTCTGTAACTTTTCTCATTCATTACATATCTGAAGAGAGAGATAGTAGTCTCTGAAATATAGTACTTTTTTCTGTATTTTACCATTTTTATGGGTTCCTTTTACTATATGGTATTCTGTTGTAACGGAACTTTTTACCAGTCATATATATATATATATATATATATATATATATCAGATATATATATATATATATATATATATCATATATATATAGATATATACATATATACTATATATATATATATATATATATATATATATATATATATATATCTATATATATATATAGATATATATATATATATATATATATATATATATATATATATAATAAAATAATATTATATATATATATATATATACATATCTATATATATATATATATATATATATATATATATATATATATATATATATATATATATATAATATGTATATATAGATATATATATATATATATATATATATATATATATATTATATAATATAACTATATAATATTATTATATATAAATATATTTTAGTATATATATATATGAGTATATATCTATATTATATATATATATATATATTATATATATATGTATATATAATATAGATATATATATATATATATATTCTATACTATCGATATATATATATATCTATATATATATCATATATATATCTATATATATCTATATATATATATGCTATATATATATATATATATATATATATATATATATATATATATATATTCATATATATATATAGTAGTATATATATATATATATATATAAGATATATTATATATATATATATATATATATATATATATATATATATATGTATATATATATATAGATATATATATATATGATATATCTACATACTATAATATACTATATATATAGTTATATTATATATATATATATATATATATATTATATATATATATCAATATATGATATATATCATATATATATATATATATATATATATCATAGTATATATATATATATATATATATATATATATATATATATATATATATATTATATACATATATATCTATATATATATCTATATATATCTATATATATATATATATATATATGCTAGATATATATATATATATATATATATATAATACATATATATATATCTATATATATATATATATATATACTATATATATATCTATATATATATATAATATATATACATATATATATCATATATATATATATATATATATATATAATATATATAGAATATTATAATATATATTATACATATATATATATATAATTATATTATATGCCACTAAATAGATATATATAATAATATATATATATTATTAAAACATATATATATTTTTTATATATATATATATATATATATATATATATATATATATATATATACCCTATATAGAATATATATATATATATGAATAATTATCACATCGAACCGTGATCCATTTATATATCAATTCAAGCTACAAATGTCCTTTAATATCTAAAATTCACTTTACCTCCCAAAATGATATTTTATTTTTCATATATGTACCGAAGGGGAATTTTTAATTTATAAAATTTCTCCCCCCATGGGGATCGCACCCCCGTCAAGTTTGGACGGGGGGGGGACGAAATCAGGACCCCCGGTCAGTGCGCTACATCAGCCACAGAGACGCTACCAGTCAATACCGATCCTCTGACTTACAAATCACCCTCGATTCTGGATGCATTCGGGTAATTAGAATCGAAATATGGAAACCCGTCTACCATGTTCGGCCAATTCGGAGCGTTGTGACCAGAAACGTAAAGCATTTTGTTATGAATAATATCAACATCGAACCGTGACCAATTTATATATCATAAGCCTAACAAATGTCCTTTCATATCTTAAATTTCACTTTACCTCCCAAATGATATATTTTTCATATCTGTTTACCGAAGGGGATTTTTTAATTGATAATACATTTCGTCCCCCATGGATCGAACCACCGTCCAAGTGGACGGGGACGAAAATCAGGACGTGCAGTGACGCTATCAATCAGCCAACAGAGACGCTATAAGTTCATATCGAATTCTGACCTTACAAAATCACCCTCGATTTCTGGATGCATTCGTAATTAAAGAATCGATTTATGAAAACCCGGTCTACCATGTTAGGCCAATTCCGAGCGTTTTGAACAGAACGTAGCCTTTTGTTATGAAATAATTATCACATCGAACCGTGCTCCCATTTTATATATCAATTCAAGCTAAAACAATGTCCTTTAATATCTAAATTCACTTTACCTCCCAAAGTGAATATTATTTTCATATATGTACCGAAGGGGAAGATTTTTTAATTGATAATAATTTCGTCCCCCCCATGGGGATTCGAACCCCACGTACCAAGTGGACGGGGACGAAATCAGGCGACGGTCAGTGAACGCTTCCAATCAACAGGCCAACAGAGGACGCTATAAGTTTCATATCGATTCTGACCTTTACAAATCAGCCCATCGGATCTGGATGCACTTCGTAATTAGAAATCGATATCAAACCCCGTCTGACCATGTTGGCCAATTCGAGCGTTTGACCAGAACGTAGCCTTTTGTTATGAAAATTAATTATCACATCGAACCAACGCGTGAAATCCATTTGTAAATATCAAGAAAATTCCAAGCTACAAATGTCCTTTAATATCTAAAAATTCACTTTACCTACCCAAATGATATATTTTCCATATAGTACCGAACGGGGAAGGGGAATTTTTTTTTAATTGATAACTAATTTCAGGTCCCCCCCATGGTAATTCGAACCACCGTCCAAGTGGACGGGGACGAAATCAGGACGGTCAGTGACGCTATCCAATCAGCCAACAGAGACGCTATAAGTTCATATGATTCTGACCTTACAAATCACCCTCGATCTGATGCATTCGTATTAGAATCGATATGAAACCCCGTCTCCATTTGTTCCAATTCGAGCGTTTGACAGAACGTAGCCTTTTGTTATGAATAATTATCACATCGAACGCGTGATCCATTTATATATCAATTCAAGCTACAAATGTCCTTTAATATCTAATTCACTTTACCTCCCAAATGATATATTTTCATATAGTACCGAAGGGAATTTTTTAATTGATAATAATTTCGTCCCCCCATGGGATCGAACCACCGTCCAAGTGGACGGGGACGAAATCAGGACGGTCAGTGACGCTATCCAATCAGCCAACAGAGACGCTATAAGTTCATTCATATCGATTCTGACCTTACAAATCACCCTCGATCGGTGGATGCATTCGTAATTAGAATCGATATGAAAACCCCGTCTACCATGTGGCCAATTCGAGCGTTTGACAGAACGTAGCCTTTTGTTATGAATAATTATCACATCGAACGTGATCCATTTATATATTCAATTCAAGCTACAAATGTCCTTTTAATATCTAAATTCACTTTACCTCCCAAATGATATATTTTCATATATGTACCGAAGGGGAATTTTTTAATTGATAATAATTTCGTCCCCCCATGGGATCGAACCACCGTCCAAGTGGACGGGGACGAAATCAGGACGGTCAGTGACGCTATCCAATCAGCCAACAGAGACGCTATAAGTTCATATCGATTCTGACCTTACAAATTCACCCTCGATCTGGATGCATTCGTAATTAGAATCGATATGAAACCCGTCTACCATGTTGGCCAATTCGAGCGTTTGACAGAACGTAGCCTTTTGTTATGAATAATTATCACATCGAACCGTGATCCATTTATATATCAATTCAAGCTACCAAATGTCCCTTTAATATCTAAATTCACTTTACCTCCCAAATGATATATTTTTCATATATGTACCGAAGGGGAATTTTTTAATTGATTTGTAAGGTCAGAATCGATATGAACTTATAGCGTCTCTGTTGCTGATTGGATAGCGTCACTGACCGTCCTGATTTCGTCCCCGTCCACTTGGACGGTGGTTCGATCCCATGGGGGGACGAAATTATTATCAATTAAAAAATTCCCCTTCGGTACATATATGAAAATATATCATTTGGGAGGTAAAGTGAATTTAGATATTAAAGGGACATTTGTAGCTTGAATTGATATATAAATGGATCACGGTTCGATGTGATAATTATTCATAAACAAAAGGCTACGTTCTGTCAAACGCTCGAATTGGCCAACATGGTAGACGGGGTTTCATATCGATTCTAATTACGAATGCATCCAGATCGAGGGTGATTTGTAAGGTCAGAATCGATATGAACTTATAGCGTCTCTGTTGGCTGATTGGATAGCGTCACTGACCGTCCTGATTTCGTCCCCGTCCACTTGGACGGTGGTTCGATCCCATGGGGGGCGGGGGACGAAATTATTATCAATTAAAAAATTCCCCTTCGGTACTATATGAAAATATATCATTTGGGAGGTAAAGTGAATTTAGATATTAAAGGACATTTTGTAGCTTGAATTGATATATAAATGGATCACGGTTCGATGTGATAATTATTCATAACAAAAGGCTACGTTCTGTCAACGCTCGAATTGGCCAACATGGTAAGGCGTTTCATATCGATTCTAATTACGAATGCATCCAGATCGAGGTGATTTGTAAGGTCAGAATCGATATGAACTTATAGCGTCTCTGTTGGCTGATTGGATAGCGTCACTGACCGTCCTGATTTCGTCCCCGTCCACTTGGACGGGGTGGTTCATCCCATGGGGGGACGAAATTATTATCAATTAAAAATTCCCTTCGGTACATATATGAAAATATATCATTTGGGAGGTAAGTGAATTTAGATATTAAAGGACATTTGTAGCTTGAATTGATATATAAATGGATCACGGTTCGATGTGATAATTATTCATAACAAAAGGCTACGTTTCTGTCAAACGCTCGAATTGGCCAACATGGTAGACGGGTTTTCATATCGATTCTAATTACGAATGCATCCAGATCGAGGGTGATTTGTAAGGTCAGAATCGATATGAAACTTATGCGTCGTGTTGGCTGATTGGATTAGGCGTCACTGACCGTCCGATTTCGTCCCCCGTCCACTTGGACGTGGTTCATCCCATGGGGGGGACGAAATTATTATCAATTAAAAAATTCCCCTTCGGTACATCTTGAAAAATAGGGATCATTTGGGAGGTAAAATGAATTTAGATATTAAAGGACATTTGTAGCTTGAATTGATTATATAAATGGATCACGGTTCGATGTGATAATTATTCCCCATTACAAAAGGCTACGTTCTGTCAAACTCTCGAATTGGCCACATGGTACGGGGTTTCATATCGATTCTAATTACGAATGCATCCAGATCGAGGGTGATTTAAGGTCAGAATCGATAGAACTTATACGTCTCTGTTGGCTGATTATAGCGCACTGACCGTCCTGATTTCGTCCCCGCCACTTTGGACGGTGTTTTCGATCCCATGGGGGGACGAAATTATTATCAATTAAAAAATTTCCCCTTCGGTACTATATGAAAATAATATCATTTGGGAGGTAAAGTGATTTAGATATTAAAGGGCATTTGTCTTAATTGATATATAAATTGGATCACGGTTCGTACTTATTCTAAAACAAAGCTCGTTCTGTCAAACGCTCGATTGGCCAACATGGTAGACGGGGTTTCATATCGATTCTAATTACGAATGCATCCAGATCGAGGGTGATTTGTAAGGTCAGAATCGATATGAACTTTATGGGCTCTGTTGGCTGATTGGTAGGCCGTCACTGACTGTCCTGAATTTTGTTCCCCGTCCACTTGGACGGTGGTTCGATCCCATGGGGGGACGAAATTATTAATCATTAAAAAATTCCCCTCGGTACATTATTATGAAAAATATATAATTTGGGAGGTAAAAAGTGAATTTAGATATTAAAAGGACATTTGTAGCTTGAATTGATATATAAATGGATCACGGTTCGATGTGGAAATTAATTCATAACAAAAAGGGCTACGTTCTGTCAACGCTCGAATTGGCCAAACATGGTAGACGGGGTTTATTATCGATTCTAATAGAATGCATTCGATCGAGGGTTGATTTGTAAGGTCAGAATCCATATGAACTTTATAGCGTCCTCTGGTTGGTGGATTGGATAGCGTCACTGACCCGCCGGATTTCGTCCCCGTCCAACTTGCCCGGTGGTCGATATGGGGGGGCGGAAATTTATTATCAATTAAAAAATTCCCTTGGGTACAATATGAAAATATATCATTTGGGAGGTAAAGTTGAATTTAGATATTAAAGGACATTTGTAGCTTGGAATTGATATAAATGGATCACGGTTCGATGTGATAATATTCATAACAAAAGGCTACGTTCTGTCAAACGCTCGAATTGGCCAACATGGTAGGACGGGGTTTCATATCGATTCTAATTACGAATGCATCCAGATCGAGGGTGATTTGTAAGGTCAGAATCGATATGAACTTATAGCGTCTCTGTTGGCTGATTGGATAGCGTCACTGACCGTCCTGATTTCGTCCCCGTCCACTTGGACGGTGGTTCGATCCCATGGGGGGACCGAAATTATTATCAATTAAAAAAATTCCCCTTCGGTAACATATATGAAAATATATCATTTGGGAGGTAAAGTGAATTTAGATATTTAAGGACATTTGTAAGCTTGAATTGTATATATATATATATAATATTAATATATATATATATATATATATATATTCAGAGGAAGATGTACGAAAACCACACATCCCTAAGCTGTCTTTTTATTTATTTTGCCCACATTTCATAAGTATGTACAGAATTACATCTTCTAGGCTGCACATAAGAAAAGATAAAAACAATTCAAAGTACAGTCTAAGAATCATTTATAACATAAAAGAGTAAGTGAAATTAATAAAAACACAACCTACCTAGAGGTGAGACAGTACAGAACTAAATGGAAAGAAACCACCAGACTACGATGTTAGGCTAAATACAATTGATTCGCAGATGTATGAGTGTTCAACTATAGTGCAAGTTGTTTTATAAACAACGACTCTAAGAATGTTAAATCTTGAGGAATGGCAGTATGACCGATGACACTTAAATCTTTGTTCTCAATGTAGGTTTTACATTGCTATGAATGATTCCTGATATTGGAGTGCTCTGGGTTCGAGATTCTGCTGTCTGTGTGGAAACTGACTCCCTGATGTGAATCGATGCACACCTTAAGTTGTCTACTGGTGGACCCCACGTAATATTTATAGATGACATCAGAGGACATATTAGGACACAGCTGATCCTTTATCTTAAACAAATATCCTATATGAAGAGGATTTTTTGGAATTAATTTTATTGATATGGCTAGGAAAAGGTCATGAGTAATTTGTGTAAATCGTTTCAGATGCAGTGTATTCACATAGTCGATGAAGAGATCAGCCTCATAGTCACCCTTGAGGAGAAGAAGCGCATCATTGGCATACCTTGAATAAAAGAGAGGATGAACTCAATTACTAAATAAACATTTCTCTAGAAGACTTGAAGTTCTAACTGCAGTCAAAAATTATAATCTTTACAACATTTTCATATATCCATGACCTAACCTTTCAAAAACGATGTACATAAATTATTCATGACCTTTTCCCTGCCATTGTGCTCGGCCCCTAATCTAATTTCACAAGAGTCATTGAAAGGGATCAGCACCTGAAGATCGATAAATTTTGCACCCACTCCCACGTGGCCCATGTGACCTGACCTCTCACCTTGTCCTTGTTTGTCGCAGTGACTCGCACCTGGCTTCCGACCTGACGTCCCACTTGGAATCTGTCACCTTTGAAGTACCTGGTTAATGCCTGATGAAGAGCGCCTTTTCACTTGTTCCCTGGCGGAGAAAGGCAAGCGATTGAAGTCCTTCTGCTGACGCCCTGGCTCAGTCTACAAATGTTTCGTTCATGGACAAAAGTTAATTTGTCGGCCTTCACCTACTATTCCTTAGACTCATTCCTTGTTCCCAACTGTTTTCTTTATTCCCATATTCCTGTTATCCCGTCTCCCTCAGAGACTCGTGATTTTGTCTGTGCCATGGGGATATTTGTGAATTCTTCGAGGAAGTGTTATTAGATCTGTGTTCATCATGCTAACAGTAATTTCGTTTTAATGACTTTTCATTAAATATTTGATATATCTCGTGTTTTGCCTAGTTTTCATTTCACATTTGATCATTCACATAAACTTATCCGCTGTTAGTATTTGTGATATTATGTTACCTGCTTTATATTCGTGTAGACTTCCCCCATTGTTTGCCATCTTCTGTAGTTCAAGAGTGCCACTCTACATTCACAGGTAGTGAGTGCTATTCTTGGGATAGTATTTCTGAGATTCAAGTGGGAGCAATCCTTGCTTATAGTGCTCCATCACCATGTGTGATTACAAGCAAAGTGCAGTCTTACTAGAAACGGACTCATTTGTGACAGCCTGGCCCTACACTATTCAAATACTAATATATCCAAAATTGTTGAAGACAAAAGAAAAATCCTTACGACAGATAAAACATTACATCTTTAAATTTCATCCCATAAAAGATTTATTCTTGAAATATAAGTTTTACTGGAATAACGCTCATTTCTCACAGTCCAGCATAGCCCAGTCCTAATGCCTTTCAAATGCTAATATCTCCAAAAGCATTGAAAGTAAGAGAAAAACTCTTTAGGCAGATAAAACCTTACATCTTTCAATTCCATCCCAAGTCGGATTTATTTAACCCTTAAAGGACAGATTGATAAAGTGAGTAGTAATAACAGGTTTGGGGTGGTGGACGGATTGATCCTGTAGATAAACAATATATTGTGCCATCAATTTGGAAAAAATCGGGGGCAGTTGGGGGGTTAGAAAGAGGTGCCAATACCTCTATAGCCCATAAATTCACTAATGGCAATTTTTACACTGCATAAATCACGAATCTCGGAGTCTCAGGACTTTTTATTTTTTTTTTAAATTGGCCGACCTCAAAGTTTACCTGGCCTGAGGAGCTGCATATCAATATATTTACCCATCTTATAGGGGTTAAGACTATTTGAAATGCAATTAATGATGATAATTATGAAGCAGAGAGTTCAGAGATATCTAGTTAACCCTTTGATAGTTCAACTTGAAGCTTCACGAGTCATTGCCTTTCAGGCATCTTACTGGTCACTAGATTTAGTGCATTTTTACTTGCAATTCAGTGACACTCCTCTTCTTGATATTGTACATAATTCCCAATAGTGACACAGTGTCACGGAGCCAGTGAGAGCTACTGTGTCATTTTTTCTTCTGATAACCTTACTGAATTATACTTTGTAAAAGGACACATGTTGTACTTTCAATACATTTTTGGTAAGTAATTCTAGGATCCTTCTAATGTATTTTCTTTTTCCTTTTCTGATCACTAGTGGTGGGCCACTCTTAGTCAGTTTATTGTTTCCAAAAGGCACTTATAGAGTAGAGCCAGTCCCCCTTTACCCCCTATTTTCCCAAAGTAAAATCATACACCCTTCCCTGCCCTCTGCCAATATATATATATATATATATATATATAATATATATATATATATATATATATATATATATATGTGTGTGTGTGTGTGTGTGTGTGTGTGTGTGTGTGTGTGTGTCTTTGTGTATTTCTTGAGGTATTTTATCCATTATTTTTTAAGAGTGGCTTCTCTTTAAACTGGCTAACTGTCCAAGAAAAGTATTTTCTTCTCTACCGTAAAGTAAAACTAATTCTTTTCATAACAGCATGGTAGCAGGACCTGTTGGGCGTGGGAAGAGCATGGAACACAATGAGAAAATATCATGTACAATTATATTTCAAATCTTAATGAACCTTTCAGATTCAGCATAGGTGTTCACAGGATTATTCTTCTACCTACATAGTTGCTCTAATTAATTTTTTTTAGAAATCCGGCTGCTGGTAGGCAGATAGCTTTGTAGCGAATAATTTTAATTGAAATTACCTTTTCACTGGATTTATAGCATCATTTTAATTCTTATTTCCTTTAACAGTATCTGATATAAAGTGTGAAAATTAACATAATAACGGTATCAGGGTGAGTTAAAAAAAGGACATATTTCGGTAAGTAAAAAAGAGAAAAGTGACAATGTTGTTATGGCATCTCACCTATTTCTTGAAATGTAGGGCTTACTATGGTTCGTCTGACGAAGTTCGAACTACAACATGTTCGGCATTCCTGAATTCTTGAGAGAGAGAGAGAGAGAGAGAGAGAGAGAGAGAGAGAGAGAGAGAGAGAATTTCTCATGTCGGTGCTCACTTCGATACAAACTTGGTTGACAAGCTTCGTCTTCGTCTGCCTGCTGCAATTAGCGTCTCCATTTAAACTTGAAAACTTTCAGTAATTTCTATCATTGGCATAAATGGCTCTCTACCTTTGGGACAAATAGGTTCTAGGCTATAAAGAGGAGGGTTCACTTAAGCAATAACTGTCTTTATGAGGATTTTAGAGAAAGTCTGCAGATTTTAGTTTGCCTTTTATCAAGTGTAAAAGGTCATATTAGCATAAGAACAGGAACTGTTCCAATTTGATTCTTCTCGTTACTTTCTTGGATAGTTATTAATGTAAGAGCCATTAAATTCAGATATGGCTATTTTGTGTTTGTTATATTAGTTGATATAGTTGTGGATGCTCAATATATTATTAACGAACTTTAAATATTCACAAACCAGCACAATGTGCAATCATAGAAGTTCTAATTTAATATTCCTCTCTTTATGAAAGATTAGTCTTTTCATTTTATTTTTGACTACCATTTTTCTCTGCACAATCCATTTTTACTCTATTTCCAAATGTTCATATTATTTCGACTGGACACCAAGATGTTCTCATTTTGCGAACTGTAATTTTGTCTGCTTTATATTACCATCATATAAACTTGAACTTACTTTGACGTTTTTTTTTTCTTTGCAGTGTGAAAAGTTATAAAAATTTAATTTTTGTTTCCATGGTGACTTACATGGAGGAAAAATATTTAATGACAAGTTACAAAATTGTCAAAAAATTCCTTTCTGTTTATTCCGAGCTTTAAATGTTTACTGTTAAATTGCCGAAATAATTATATTTGTATGTCAAATATTTTATAAACATAAAATGTCTTAAAAAAATTATTGGTTACTTTCACATATAACAAAACTATAATTTATAAGTAAAAAGGTTAGAGCAGAGTAATTCATACAACTTCTATATTTAATTTCATATTTGTTTAAATTTTGATAATGTGCATTGTTAGTCTTATGGTAAGTTTGTAGCCGTAATTGAAATCCAAGGATTTTATAGGAAAAAAAACGTTTAAGATAGATTATAAATGGTATTACTCATTCAGAGAGCAATCGTTTGAAAATGTTTGTTTAAAGAATAAATTTTTGCAGCATATAACCATTAAGATTTGCTGTACACTCATTGTATGGGATGAAAAATCCATTCCACTGGACCTTTAACGCTTGCCACAATCAAATTTGTAGGCGTATACAAATTAATGACATATTTATACATTGCCCTTCAAATGTGTAGTAAATGCACCTCACTTGGTGTAATGTAGGAGTTACTAAATAGTGTCTGTAGCGTCCTTCTGACCCCTACCCATGTCCATCTTTTAGCATTTTAATTTACTTCCATTTCCGCTACCTTTCCTCCGTGTTGCTATCCGTCCTGAATGAAAATGAATTCTCGTTGTCACTGTGGAGTTTTCTCCAGGTGCCACCCTTAAATCCTTGTATTTCATCTCACTTACTTTCTGAATATCTGTCTTGCTGTCCAACCACTCCAACTCCCCTCTTTTCAGTATTGGGCGCAGAATAGCTAAAAATGTAAGAGTGTTTGGATTTATAGCCTAATTTCATTATTCATTCATGTATCCCCTTGTATATATAATCAATGAATCAAGTTCCTTAACTTGAATCAAATGCTGAAAAATTATAATAAAATTGTAATAAGATACTATTTTCAAGCAATTACATTACAGTAATTATATAAATGAAAAGTATGGAAAATATCAATAATAAGAACGGGTACCTCCCAAAAGTAATAAATCAAAGAGGCCACTTGATACTGCGCTGATATACTAGTCTTTCTAGCATATCAAACATACCACGGTATCTATCATATACCAACACCTCCTTCTCCCCAGCGCACCCTCGACCAAACTCCTTTTCTCTGAGCATTTGAGAGCGATGTTGGGTCACTGGGGTGATATTAGATAAGGACTGCTCTTCCAGGTCGGAGCAATTAATCATGAATGAAGTGGGGAATGGGTCAACATTAGAGGGTGGCACTATTGAAGGAAATTATGGTTTTGCCACGACCACTTGGGAGACAGATCTCGAAATCCCCAGAACTTCCACGTCTCTTGACTATTCTAACTTTGTCCCAGTAGTGAAATATCCAACATTGGATCAGAACTTGTTGTCCGGCACTCAACCTGGGTAAGGGACGAGTATTTGATGAATTGAAATTATATATATCTATATATATTATATATATATATATATATATATATATATATATATATATACATATATATATATATATAATATATATATATATATATATATATATATATATATATATATATAATATATATATATATAATATATATATATATATATATATATATAATATATAATATATCAAGCCATTTCATGTTATCAGTAAGCCCAAACATCACCTCAGCAACAGAGAGAAGAACCGCGCATGGTTTTGTGGTTCATTTCTTAAAGATTGGAATAGAATCTGACTTTCTCCATATTGCTCACATCACTGATTCTTCATTTACACAGTCAGGAAGCCAAATCATAAAAATGACATCATTTGGGCAGCAAAGTTAAATATCAGCAATGAAGTGCCCTATCGCTAAGTTGTGAAATTTCCTGAATGTTTGGGAATTTTTTTTTGTTTCAGAGCCAAACGGTTAATGTGGATCATTAAAGAAAAAGGACAGTCATGGAATAGTGAATACTTCAGAGAAATTTCCTTTCCTCAAAGATCCTGAAAATGTGTTATCTGTTGAAGAAGTCACATTTTTGCACGGTAAGGCTCCATGTTTAAGAGCTCTTCAGAGAAAGGAGCTGCTTTGAAACAGTGGTATCGATTTCTTCTCGTCAAGTGAATTTCCAGGTAGCTCCCCTGATCTTAATGTGTGTGAAAACATTGGTAGTATCTTAAAGGATCGTGCTGAAGCGCACACAGTGAACTATGATGATATACCAAGCCTCGACAACCTGTGAAGAGAGGTGACCGAAGTGCTCAGGGAAATGGAGTTTGAGTCTCAGCTTTTTTGCGATTTGCTGAAATCATACCACTCGAGAATGGACAAAAACAAAAGTAATTCAGAACGGGAATTTATTTAAGTTTCTCTCTAAGTATTTAATATTTTGTGTAGCTTCCATCTGCCTGTATCACAGCCTGCATTCTTGAGTGGTATGATTGCAGCAAATCGCAAAAAAGCTGAGACTCTAACTCCATTTCCCTGAGCACTTCAGTCACCTCTCTTCTTGTGTAAGAAAAACAGATCTTGATAAATCATTAAGACCATAATCATCAAAATTAGGTCATTCATTTACTTGGACTCCTTTTAAAGCCTTGACAACGCACTCAACATCACTAAACAAAACATCTCTATTACTACTATTTCTCGTTACGGTGTCATTCGTCTGTCTATTTATTTCATTCATATCTAAATTAACATTATCAAGGTCAATCTCTCGAGCACAGCAAGTAATAACAGAGATATGTTCCATCACAGAACCATCAAAACAGCATTCCTTATCTCCTCGTAATGTAACACTAAATAATTAGCGAATACCAAGTTAACTCCCGGAAGAGGTAAACTGTCAACCACTGCTAGCCCTTAAAAACCAACTGGATGTATTATACGTCATCTAAAATTGTCTGTCGGGTGCTAAGTGGACGTACGGTACGTCGACTACAAAAAGTTTTGTTAAGTATTGACGGAAAAATAGTTTTTGGCCTAGTTTGCGAAAAATTTTAAATCATGCGCCTTGAGGGATGCTGGGATTTCATGGATTACGCGGTTGATTTGTTTACAAGTGTTACCCATGCACGCATGCACGAATTGATTTCTTCTCGCACTAGAAAGCATCAACAACGCGTCTCAGAAATTCTTTTGTCACTTTGTTGTAATTTTTGCACCGTTTTATATTATCTGTTCCATAGAGTTTAAATATGAAAATGTGCGCAATTTCATGTAGAATACAAAAAAAACCATGGTTGTAGCTTTTATAAGTTTTGAAATATTTTCATATAAATCACGATAAGTGCCAAAATTTCAACCTTTGGTCAATTTTGACTCGACTGCAATGGTCAAAAAACGCAATTGTAAGATCAAACTCTTACATTCTAGTAACATTCAATCCTTTTCCTTAATTTTGCAACAAAGTCTCTAGCACAATATTTTGATTTATAGTGAATTTTTGAAAAAAAAAAATTTTCTTACCTCCGTGTGCATAACTCAGCTGAAAATCTCAGAATTTCTTTAGTCACCTTGTCGTAATTTTTGCACTGTTTTCTAATAGGAGTTACATAAAGTGTTATGCATGAAAATGTGCAAAAATTCATGCAGAATACAACAAAAAATAACTCATGGTTGTAGCTTTTATCAGTTTTGAAATATTTTCATATAAATTACGATAAGTGCCAAAATTTAAACCTACGGTCAACTTTGACTCGACCGAAATGGTCCAAAAATGCAATTTTAAGCTAAAACTCTTACATTCTAGTAACATTCAATCATTTACCTTCATTTTCCAACAAACTGGAAGTCTATAGCACAATATTTCGATTTATGGTGAATTAAAAAAAAAAAAAACTTTTTCCTTACGTCCATGTGGTAACTCAGCCGAAAATCTCAGAAATTCTTTTGTCACTTTTTGCACAGCTTTATATTAACCGTTATGTAAAGTTTTACATGTGAAAATGTGCGCAATTTCATGCAAAATACACCGAAAAATAACTCATGGTTGTAGCTTTTATGAGTTTTGAAATATTTTCATATGAATCACGATAAATAGAAAAAATTCGACCTTTGGTCAACTTCAACTCGACCGAAATGGTCAAAAACTGCAATTGTAAGCTAAAAACTTACCATCTAGTAATATTTAATCAATTACCTTCATTTTGCAAAAAACGGGAAGTCTCTAGCACAATATTTTGATTTATGGGGAATTTTTTAAACACTTGTTTTTACATCAGCGCGTTATGAATTCATGCATCATTTTGTGATAGTATTTTCTCTGTGATGCTTTGATCGTTTTACAATTTTGTACACACCAAAATCATCGCAATTTAGTGTACAATACAACGAAAAAAAATGAATTCATTAGTTTTAACCGTTTTGCTCGCAATACGATTTGTATACAATTATATATGAATTTTTTTTGCGTCATCATATATTCCAATATTTATATATGATCATGATATTTTCTTCATTTCTGATGGTTGCATATTAAACTTCAGGCAATGACAAAAAAAGTAGCCAAAATGAACTCTTAATCTTAAAAACTAAGCGTGCTGTGATTTAAAAAAAAAAAAAAAACTTTTTTTCCGCTTTAGCGCCCCGAACACCGCCGGCATACGACAGACATTTTGGTAAATAGAGGCTCGCCGTTTAAGGGCTAGTTTCATCGTACTCTTGTGATACTCACTTTCTAGATATAAGGTTTTGAAAGGATAGGAAGCAATTGTGTTTGGAAATCCTTCCTAAACTACGAAATCAGTGTTAGGAAATTCATATCTCTTCAGCACAGACTTTCTCAAAATTAAAGACTTCTGGAAAAGTGTCACGAAGAATCTTAACACCAAGTCCTATTCGTTTGCTACCTCTTTCCTTAGCACCTTTGCCACAGAAACAACATTAATTGGCTCCCTAGTCCTTTCTAGATAATTTTTCATGGTAAAACAACTTGTCTTTATGTTCCTTCCTGTTATACAAAAAACAACTTAACCTAGACTCCAGAGATTCCCTACATCTATTACTACCACCAGACCGACTAATATTCACATAGCTACATGACTATACACTACCGTTTCTGTTTATGTTAACTACTTGTTTAGTTGTTTGTGTACATACTGTTATCTGAAAACAACTTAACTACTCTACTGTAAATATCCAATCTATTGTAACATTACTCATATGATATTTATCTTTTGTTTATGTAACTATGAAACTGTAAATAAGTTAGTCAGTGTATATAGAAATTCTAAAGGAATAGGAATAAAGCACAGCACGCAGTTTCTGGAGTTTTATATTTCTACCAAAGGAAATCAACATGGTGGCAGCGGTTATTTAAAGAATCCCCCAAAAAAAAGAAAAAAAAGAAAGAAGACTATTGTTACAAAATGTGTTTTCCTGAAGAAAATGGCTGAATCTGTGTTTCGTTTGCCTCCACCACTAGACCCCTTGGATGATAATCTTGCTAATACTTTCAAAAAATGGAGGAGACAAGTGGACATCTATATGACAGCAAGCAGAGCTAGTTCTAAACCCAAGAAAACGAAGGTTACAATTATACTCCATTGCGCAGGACCACAAATGGTAGAAATATTTGACCAGTCTAATTTTGAAACAAAGGAGCCGAAAGATAATCCTGATGATGTAATTAGGAGATTAGAAGAGTATTGTTGTCCTCGTACCAGTGAAGTGTTACAGTCCTTCAGGTTTTGGAAAATTACATACAAACAACCATTTAATTCATTTTTGATAGAACTCAAGGTTCAGGCCGATAAATGTAATTTTCAAGAAAAAGAGCGAATGATAAGGGATAAAATTGTGTTTTCAGTGACAGGGAAACTACAGGAGCTGCTACTTCGAGAAAGAAACTTAAATTTAGAAAAGCTGTTGAGGTATGTCTGGCTTATGAAGCAACCGTTAATTGTGCTAAAGAGATGTGCGAAGTTGGTTCTGAGAATGTTAATAAGGTGAACAATTGGAGAACCAAAACTACAGATGGTTCCTTTAATAAGGATTTTACAGACTCAAAAAATATGGACAGGTATGCCGTGAAGTGTCGATTTTGTGGGTATAAGCATGAATTTGAAAAATCAAAATGCCCAGCATGGGGAAAAGTCTGTGAAGCATGTAAAGGAAGAAACCATTTCAAGGCTGTGTGTAAGAAAACAGTTAAAGTTGTTAAAGAGAAGAACGAAGAGGCAGATGAAGGCTACGATCATTACATGTGGATGGCACCGGTTGCAATGAAAAATTCAAATAGATCAACTGCATTGCTAATTGTAAACGATAAGTTTAGATTTAATTTGGATACGGGTGCTGACGTGAATGCAATATGTCAAAGGTATGTCAAAAGGGATCAAGTGCGACCATCGTCTGTGAAACTCGCCATGTGGAGTAAAATCCTGTGTAGTTGGACGGATATGAATTCTATTTCTTACATTCACCTCCTTCCTTTCCTTCAATTATATAGGATCGGTTTCCTTGTGCATTTTCGTTTTATTCAATATTGGTAGGCCTGTTTTGATTAGATTTTCTTTGTCAATTATTTCCATAACGTAGGGAGGATTTTTAGGGATATCTTTGTTTACAGAGTCTTGTCTATGAACAAGGGAATACTCATCAGTGGCAATTGGCATTTCCAGTATGGATTCAATTTGCAACTAGTGCAAATAAATCTTTAGCTCCCTTGACACAGACCTCTTTAAATCTTTGGTCACAATCAGTCCCCTAATTTTTTTTTCATAAGAGTCAACCTCCTTGGACTTTAACCAGTCATCCAGGAACTGTTCTGTCTGGACACTTTTTAATTAAAAATTCAGGATTAAGGTTATAACTGAATTATAATTGGATGAAAAGTCCTCATTACTGGATTGCACACATGCTGGGACTTACCTTCTAAAGTGGTCCACATATACCGAGGACAATATAACTTTTTAACAATCCTTGTAAAGGATATAAAGAATTCAGGACATGTTAGGGAAAAAGTTTTAGGCCACTTAATAAACTAAATCTATCATCACTGATTGGTAGTGTTATCAGGCAACAACTGTAATCTTAACCATTGGATTTCATAATTCCTTTCCTTTGACCTTTCTTCATCCTGTAACTGAAGAGCATTAAATTCCAATTCTATGATCTTGGATTGTTTCTTAGAAATATTCAATTTCCGTTCGTTTACCTGGCCAGCATTTATATCATTACTTTCATTGCCTGTTTCCATATTATTATTAGTAATACCATCAACCTTTTCCTCAACATGTCTGGCATTTACCACTTCCTCCTCATTTAAAAAATATTTATTACTATTCTCTATTCCTAATCACTGATGCTAACTAGGGTTTCTTTATAAAACGTAGGGGCTTTTATGATCTCAAATAAAAGCTGACCTATCCTAACTTCCGTAGCAAAATTGAAACCTAGAAAATCAGTTAATATTCATAACTGATATTGTTTTAGATCAACGAGAGTCCTCTCCCAACTGGAGTCTGCCAAAAATCGAACAGCGAGGACCTCTTCCACCTCAAAATAATGCATTACTCCTTTGGTTAAATGGAATTATAACAATCGACTTAAAAAGGGAAAAACTTTCTATCGCGAGAGTATATGTAATGTTCTAAAGGGTCCACAATAATACAAAGTGTTAAGAGTTCGTGTATAATTTTTAAGACTTTACAAAAAGCTTTCGAACCCTTCCCTGGGTTCATCTTCAGTCGAAATGAACTTTTAGTTACAACATGTACATAGGTAAATTAAAAAACATGAGTCGTTGATTGTTGACACCGGTCGTTAGCTCATTAATGGGCCAGGTGATCCACTTAAACCTACTTACTTACCTAGATACATCTTGCAATGAAGTTATATTCACAAATATTTATGGTTTAACGAGTGCCAAGAGTAGGTTTTTTTTTTCTTTTTTTAATTTCAGTGCCACAATGGTTGATTTAAGGCCAAGGGGCAATATCACCAATAGAGTAAAACAGAGAATAACACTCAAAGAGGATAATAGAAAATGCTAAACAAACTTAAGTATTTATTACAGGTAATTCATAACCTAAACCCACAATACTAACTGATTAAAAAGGCCTGAAACTTAGGAAACTTAGTAGAAAGGAAAGGGGAAAGAGAACCTAAATCCTAAATTATAACCACATTATATTCACAAGCATAATAGTTAATAAACAACTATTTGTAGAAGTGGCAGCACCACAAATAAAGCTGTCTAACACTGGTTCTGGAGAAACAAGAAGTCTGCAGCTGACCTACATCAGTAACGTCAGTCAAGAATAAACCCAGTTTATATCCTTCAAGGCTATCTAAACAGATTTATACGTTTTTACAACAGGTGCAACAGGTGAGTCCAGATATGTAAGGACGTAGATAGAGGAGAGCACAAGCAATGCCCTCCACAGCACATGGGAAGGGTGTCAGACCAAAGCACAGGAGATGCCTCACTGCTACTTTGGCTTGTTATCTACACATCACCTACTCTGAGGTGCCAGTACTAAACGCCATATGGTAAATGTAAAGCAGATGGTTGCTTGAAGATATCACTGATTAATATAATTTGTCGACCACACAATATACAAATGGGAATGTAATAATACTTTGATCCCTGAGGAGCTGGTACTAAACACAGGGTCCCAAGGAGCTTCCGTTATGTTTAGTACCAGCATTTTGGCGTACGGGATGTGTAGATAACAACCCAAAGTAGCACTGGTGCATCTCAGTAAACACCAAGGTTGCAGCAGCAACAACGAATTCAGTCAGAGAGGAACACCAGCAATGTGTTCCGTAATACAGAGGAAAAGGGGTGCCCCAAATGCAGGAGGGCCATCAGATTACATAAAATCTGAATCGCATCTCCAGAGTACTGACGTCTTGCAGTAATGTGATCAGCAAAACCTACACATTAGGAGCTGAATACACACTGTCCCCATAAACCATAGGGAAATGCACATGATTCCACCATACAAGTATCCAACCATATAGATATATGAAAAAAAGAAAAATCAACTCTCATGGGTGAGGTACCACTTTAATATTAACCATCAATGTGAGCGAAACAAACCTTAATCAGTTTTTCTTGTGTCATAAAAAGAAATTTCAATATAAATCAGTTGAATGAATTTACTTTAAAAGCCACGAATATAAATTTAGCAATTTATTATAAAATATATATATATATATATATATATATATATATATATATATATATATATATATATATATATATATATATATATATATATCGCATTTTTTGGATACTCTTGGCACTACAAAGACTCTAGATCCAAGTGCCAGAAATATGAATAAATTATGATGTCTGGTAGCGGGAAACGAACCTGAGTTTCCATAATCACGACGAGGTTACGTTACCGACTTGACCACAAAAAAGGATAAATGTCTATTGTCTTTCGTACATACATACTATAACTGCCATTTACAGATATATTTTTTAGAGGTGGAATACACCCATCCTCACCATCGTAGCCAAGGTGGCAATAGTTTTTATTGCCTTTTAGGTTGAAATATATATAGAATCTACTGGTCACTTTTTACCAGATACATATGTAACTGTAAAAGCCGTAGTTCCCTCTTAAGCTCGAATTCTCGCTTTTTGGATATACTTATCACTAAAAAGTCTTGTAAATATATATATATATATATATATATATATATATATATATATATATATATATATATATATATATATATATATATATATATATATATATATATATGTATATATACGTATACTTATGGCAGTAGGACTAAATTACTATTTAGACGAAATGAATAGCTACAATAAAATTAATCCAAGAATGTTTTTATGAAGGTAAATCTGTTGACTGAATGTATTTATCAGCTTTGACTCCAACAGCTTTCCAACGTGTGGATGAAACAGGATGACAAGGAAAGATTTAGATTAAATAAAAAAGAGAATAAGTTGCATTCGTTTGATTTCTTATGAATGCTTTTTGATGAGATAGCTAGTCTGAGTAAATCATGTTATGCAATATTGAAAATGATAAAAAAGGAAAATATGGCCATTAAAAAAGAATAACTGGAATAATAAAATAAAGCCTATTAATACGGATATTGTCGCTTTAAATATTCATTTACATTACGTATCTGAAAGACTATATATGTATATATATATATATATATATATATATATATATATATATATATATATATATATATATATACATATATATATATATATATATATATATATATAATATATATATATATATATATATTTATTTATATGTATATATATTCCAGTTATTCTTTTTTAATGGCCATATCTCCTTTTTTATCATTTTCATTATTGCTTAACATGATTTACTCAGACTAGCTATCTCATGTCAAAAAGCATTCATAAGAAATCAAACGAATACAACTTAGTCTCTTTTTTTTTTTTTTTTTTTTCTATCTATATCCTTCCATGTCATCCTGTTTCATCCGCACACGTTGGAAAGCCGTTGGAGTCAAAGCTGATAAATACATTAAGACAACAGATTTGCCTTCATAAAAATATTCTTGGATTAATTTTATTGTAGCTATTATTATTTAGACTCAGTTTTGCACGTATACTTAGTCCTACTGCCATAAGTATAAGTAGTTTAAAGGATAGGGAATATGAAAGGTAACTTTCTCGTTTAAGTCTGTTACAGATATCATTTACAATAAAAACCTTCTGCTGCAATCACGGGTTGTTCTTTGACAGCGGCAACAATCACATTGCCTTGCTCTCTTGTGGTGCTACGAGAAGTTCCACTTCTAGGGCTGTTTTCTAAACCTTACCATTCTGTTAACAATTTGATCCATCTATGTATGGTTCTCTTCGGTTTATACAGCCGCCTTGATATCTCTCTAACAGGAACTTGCACCAAATGCAGTGCAATAATTGTTTCTCTCTGAGCAGGGGATGCTTCTTTGCTAGGCAGATGATCCATTGTGAACGTGAAGGACGTGACAAAACAGCTGAGTTTGACGGATAAATGACACGTTGACATTCGATTCCCACGCACATCACGACATCAAGAAGAATAGAATGAGGTCACATGGTTCACTCTATTAAGTTTATAGTTTTTTTTATCTTTGATAGTATTTTCTGAGTTTCCAATGTTTTCAGTAAATTTAACAAATTTAATCGTTCAACTACCATCAACTTTATTTTGAAATGATAATGAAAGGACTATGTTTATGCGAGTCTACTAGTGATAGCTGTCTCCTGTCTACGTAGCGATTTATATCGGTGGTTTTAGTATAAATCATTTTGTTTAGTTCACATTCATTATTTTTCTATATGGAAAAAAGTTTTACGCAATAATATAGCATGTTGTTCTAAAGATTACAGTGACTGTTTTCAAGGTTATCACAAGATTTTTTCCATCTTCAAAAAGTAAAATATATTAAACAGGCATGAATCTTTTGTTAGTCAAGTGATAGAAAAATTTTGATACTTTGCCATCCTGAAAAAAAATCACTGCAGTAGATTGATTACGAATAATCTATATCACTGATTAGATCAAGAGAGGCGCAAAGGTTTTCAGCGAAATGCGACTAAATCAAGAACTAAACAGCTCTCTCTGTAAGAAGATATAAAAAGATAGATCATGAGCAAAAGACCCAGATTCGAACTCTAGTCGAGAGCTGAAGAATGGGTACTTTTCCCTAAAATTCAATTAGTCAACAAATAAGTAGGAAAAAGGTGAACATATCTGAGAGAAAAAGGCGTGTGGTGATAAAATGTACTTTCTTATTACACACTGACTAAATCGCCCCATAATTGCACTCGAGCTTTTCATGCTCATTTTGATTCAGCGTTCTGTCTTTAATTTAGTAGGTACCGTTTTACAGCGTTATTGTGATTGAGATATTTAAGGCGTTTATAATCACTAGGATATTATGTATTGTAATGACAGATATTGAATCAGAAGGGATATACTGCATATAAGCCGACCAACACAGTTTAGGTTCAAGGTTCAATGAACTACAAGATTTAGTTGCTAAAAGAAAATCGTTTCCAGCCACTTACAATGGAACAGAGTACAGAATGACCAACGATGTTCGGCCACTCCATCAATATCACGATTCGATAGCGGTTAATAGCACTTTTTTGCACTAAAATATGCAAAGTGATTACCTGACACTTTAATGCAATATGACCTGTAAGCATTTAATAGCATCTCTTTCAGGCAATCGGCATCAGATACCTTTACAGAGCCAAACATTTTAGCGTAATGACGTTGAATTCACTTCATCATGAAAATCATCATTTGGATTTTATTCAGTATTCATGTTCGGTGTCATGAGTAACAATTTAAGTTTCCGTTTTAAACGCAAAATCTTTCCTATCCGTTTTTTTTTTCTCTAAATTGTTCTAGTATTAACAGGATGTTCGTTATTAGTAGTTCAAGTTTATTTGTGACATGATTCTCTTATTTGCACTGATACAAAAAACAAATTAACACATTTGTTTATGCTACGATCTCCCCCGAGCTTAGTTTTCAGTTCTCTGAATATAAAAACTTGTACACATTTTTGTATGTGTGCGGTATGTGTGCGTGTTTAAGTTAACAATTGCTACTAAAAAGCTATTTTATATTTGCCATTGTTTTTTCTTTTTCTTTTTTTTATTTCAGCTAGATATCTGTTTAGACGAGTCTTCCGAATGCTGGTTGGATTATTTTCGTCATCCTGTGTCAAAAATATTGGTTGTGTGCGTGAGTGTGTTATATTATATATATATATATATATATATATATATATATATATATATATATATATTATATATATATATATATATATATATATATATATATATATATATATATATATATATATATATATAAATATATATAGGAAATGCGTGGTTTAATTATGGAGATAGATGTCCACTATTTCTAGGAATTTTTATACAAATGCTTATTATACGAATTGACAATTAACGAATTGATATGATACGGAAATTATTAACGAACACCTTTTTTTTTTTTTTTTTGTTTTTTTTTTTTTTTTTTTTTTTTTTACCGTCCGGGCATTGTATGAATAAGACTACTGAGACTACATATATTTTAGAAAGTTTATTTGAGACAGATTTTCTTTCCAAATTCATTAGCTTCTAATTTTTTTTACTTTCTTACCAAAAAAAATAGTAAAATGAAATAAATAAAATAATTAATAATTACCAATTAGCGTCCTAATATGCAGCTTGGATGTATGCTTATTTATTTCGTGAAACTGGTTCATTTCGATAGTTTAAAATGACTCTTCACTCAACGAGACTCACTGCTTTCTCGATGCCTCCAAGCACAGATTTTATTCATGATGAAATATTTTATTTATATCCATATAAACTAAATTGATTAGTATTCTCTCTCTCTCTCTCTCTCTCTCTCTCTCTCTATCTCTCTCTCTCTCTCTCTCTCACACACACACACACACACACACACACACACGCGCACACACACACACAGACACACACTCACAGAAATGCACTACACGCCCCCCACCCCCTCGGTCATCTTGAAATGCTTGCCTGTGATTTAATTAGTTTACCTCCTGTAAATAATGGAGTCTTAAATTTTGCTTATCTTTCTTTCTCATTGTAACTGCTCTGTAAAATAAGCTGTAAAAACGATAAAAGGATAAATTCATTGTATGAAAAGTAAGGCCTCCGTGACAAGTGTAATTCTGAAATCACGTTTTGGCTATTTTCATCATAGCGCCGTTCCCGGAATGTTGCAAGATAGGAGCTCAGCAGAGGTTCGTGATGTTGGAAGAAAATTATCAGCTAGAAGGGACTACATCATACGTGCTATGGATACGTGCCAGTAATGGGCTTCTAAAGGTTTACTTTTCAGAATGTAGTTAACATTTTGCGTACAGGTAAAGTTGTAGGTATATTATCATACTTATAACGATATCTTAGAAATATATAGGACGAGAGAGAGAGAGAGAGAGAGAGAGAGAGAGAGAGAGAGAGAGAGAGAGAGAGAGAGAGAGAGTTTAAATAACAAATCGAAACCAATACATCAAATGTGCTATATATAAATACCAGCAATGGACTCCTAGGTTTTTATTTTTCTAACTGTAGTTCAAATTTTTTATAGAGATAAAGTCGCAGGTATGGTATTATTATACATATAACTATATCTTGGATATGTATAGGACTCGAGAGAGAGAGAGAGAGAGAGAGAGACAGACAGACAGACAGACAGACGTAAAAAAGGAATTTCAAGGGAGTGGGTTGCGTGCAGCAATTCAAAGCAGGTGAGAAGAAAAGCCACCCAGCATCTGCCAATCGAGAAATGCTTCTTTTCAGCTTGTGACTTATATAGAACCATTCCATCAACTAATGAACAGCTAAATTCAGACATGTTACAAAATCTATAATAGCATTTCAGTTGTTATTTTTTAGATTAGGATAATAGAGATGGGAATATATTTCCAGTATTTTCTCTTAAAGATAGCTAAGACGAAGATGAAAGTTTGGCACAGGGATAGGAAGAAAAACAAACCGAATGTAAAAGTACAGCCCCTCACAGTAACTAGTTAGTTGTTGGTCATGTTTACAGAAGGGAATTGGATTTGCAGTTTTTCATCAGCTGACAGGGCAACATTTTAAGCTGGGGAAAGATAGGTCCAGTGTGACAACACGGAAGCACTTTATATATATATATATATATATATATATATATATATATATATATATATATATATATATATATATATATATATATACATATACACACACATATATAAAATATATATATATATATAGATATATATATATATATATATATTATATATATATATATATATATATATATATATATATATATATATATTTCCATCGAATACGCACACACACACTTATATATATATATATATATATATATATATATATATATATTATATATATATATATATAGTATAGTATATATATATATATATATATATATATATATATATATATATATATATATATATATATATATATATATATCACACGCACACACACACACTTATATTATATATATATATATATATATATATATATATATATATATATATATATATATATACTATATATATATATATATATTTTACGAAGCATTTCAAATATCTGGTTATTACACTAATGAATCATAAAATTCAAAGTTACCTCACAATAGCCAGATGCTTGAACTTTCATAACAGATAAAATACGACTGAGTACTCTAAAGGCAATAGTGATCCCTTAAAAAGTTTATTAAACATGCTAGAAATCAGACTAAGTTTATTAAAACAAGTGTGAAGCATTCATATAGGCTTAACTTAATAAAAGGGCATCACTCCAACAGACAACTTTATCTATATCAAATGTATCACGTCCTAACTCACTTCAAGATAACTGAAGGAACAACACAACATATCACATAGGCCTTCATATAAATCTAATCATATCTCACTGGGGTTCAATATACAAAACACCGTTTTACAATATTTAAATACAAAAAACTTGCATTTGAAATTGAACATTTATAAGTGGAATTCACAATTTTTAGACAATTTACTATAACTTGGAAACAACGCAAACTTTCATTATTTCTTTAATTAATTAACACACAAAATTAAATGGAAAATGAATTTATCAAAAAATTAATCGATCAAGAAATCAAATTAATCACTAAGTGTTAAGAAATTATTAAGATTTTAAAAGGAAATCTAAGTCAATACAAATCAAGTCTCGTCTTAAAATGTGAAGTTAAATCGTGTAAGCAATGTTCAGAGGGAGAGAGAGCCTTTCTGCAACACTGTTATTAGTCTCAGAATGACAAGAATTCATTTTGGGGACGAGGTCTGTGTAATATCATCTTACAATCAAATTACTTTACAAGTTTATAATTTCCATTTGAAAACAAGAGAGAGAGAGAGAGAGAGAGAGAGAGAGAGAGAGAGAGAGAGAGAGAGAGAGAGAGATTATGATTATTAGTAATCAGTAACATTACATGGTCTTAGAATAATAAGAATCTCTTAGATGAAAGCGAAACACTAAATGTCAACATAGAATGTTCTCGAAAGAAAAAAAATTGTCACTCCTGAAATTGACATACTCATTCAGGGTACATTCTAGACATAGAATATTCTCAATTTAATGTGCACTGCAAAGGCAATCATACGTGTTAAGTACGGCACGTGGCTTACTCATATAACTGAAATGTTTGCCAAAAACCAGGGGCTCGCAAGTCCCTTTTATCTCTAAGTGATGACAGCTACCACAAAACAAAATAAAGAATTTAGGCAACTGTTAACAGTTACAGCATCCGGTTCTGAATATGGGTTACTGAACAAAATGCACGATTAAAGACTTACACTATTCTTATCTTGTGAATTCTGGACATACATTATTTGAATATATTCTACATACATTTACAAGGTAACATCATAAAACTCCTCCCTTCAGAGGATTAGTTATTTCGAGTTTGAATAAAACAATTCACAATGGGATAAATAATCTACATTTCCATTGTTCTTTCCAAAAACTTTCCACAACAAGATTACAAACTTCAAGAACTCGGTGGACAGCTGTGAATCACCTATTAAGTACGATGATTGCCGATAATTTGGTTGTTTCCTGATAGTGGGTTGGGTAGCTTTACAGATACCTTCTACATTTGTAGTTACTAGAGCAAGAGGGCCTTTTCCAACTTCAAACCCAAGATACCGAATAGTTGCCTTTCCAAATCCACTCTTTTCTAGGTTGACTATTAGTCCTGTTTCATACAGGATACTGGAACATTTTTCTTAGAATCATCAGATGTTCTTCCTATGTTGTAGATAAAATCACTATGTCACCAAGATTCACACCTACTCCTATAGATCCAAGCACTTGATCCATCACTTGTTGAAATGTTACAGGTGCATTTATCAGACCAAACGACAAAACTAACTTGCCTTGCCCAATATTATCAAGTAACTGATCTATAAGAGGCAAAGGATAATTGTTTCTTCACTAACACACATGGAGAACAGCTAATCCATGATGCAACAAATATTAAAGTTCTTTCTTCAAAACCTTTTGATGATAAGGTGATAAGTGATAAGCTCTCTTCTTAAATGGTTTTCCATCAGCTTGAATCTTTATCTCATGCTTGGTCAGATTGGTATACCTAGGTACATCTGCAAAAATTTCGGTGAAACTTCTAATTACTTTATTCAATTCAGATGTTTTAGTTTATCCTTCCAAAATTGAAGAATCATTCATCTTGCTTTCAGTTCCTAATTCATAGCCATCGTCGTCTTTTGTGGATGAAGTCTGTGTTACTAAAACTGTTTCAATTTTAGTTTCAGAAAAGTAAGGTTTCAAGAGAATCATTCTTCCTGTTGTGTCAACCACATAGGTTATATCACTTAACTTCTCAGTTATATTGTAAGGACCTTTAAATTTGTTGGTAAGGGGGAATCCTTTCACTGATAAGAACACTAACACTTGCTGACTTACACCAAAACTTCTTAGATTAGTCATTGCATCATATCTCCTTTTAATTTTCTCTTTATTTACTTTCAGATTTTCTAAAGAGAACTTTCTACTTTCTCTTAACTTCATCCTCATGTTCCTCACATATTCTCCTTGGATTTTCTCTTGATTTTCTTCCCAATTTTCTGCAAAAATTTTTAGTGGTCGTCTTCCTTCTTGACCAAAAATAATTTCCTGAGGTAAGCATCTTATGATTTCTTGGTAAGCATTCCTAACTTCAAACAATGTTAACGGAAAAAAAGCTATAATCCCACACTCAAAAAACTCAAAGGTAAAGGGATGATTAAAAAATGACTAAGAATTATCAAGAAATCTCCAAACGCAATCAGGAAAGGGAATACCACGTTAAATAACTTATTAAAAAAATTATTCAACATTTCAGTAATAAAAATATATATAATGTTACATTTATACACGAGTGTAAAAACCCTTAATCAAAAAATGCATAATGAGATTAAAACCTAACAGTCAGAAAATACCAGGTAAAGTTACTTTATAATTAAGGTTATTTAAAAATTTTCAGTAACTTTAATTCATATTAACACGCCAAGGTTCCGAAGTGATGAGTGCATACTGACGTGCAGAGAAAAAGCTATGCAAGCAGTTTTCCATTTAAACATAGCTCCAGATGATGTTAAGAGGTCCTCACAACGCTGCTATGAGATGACTTGACCTCGTCACTGCACAAGTTCCTGCCTTAAATATGTTGACTGGTCTGATAATCTCCTGGGTGGTTACATCCCGGGACGGCATCCATTTGTAGAATTAGTGCTTCATGATGATTTGGTGATCCTTACAAGACTTTGAAGACATCGATGGTAAATTCAAGATGGCACATAAGCTTGACGTACGTATAAGGTTCACAGGTGTTAATTTCACTTCAAGTTGTATGTACAATGGAATCCTCGAACAAAAAAATACAATTATCACCATATGAAAGAATTTCAGATTAATATAAAAAAAAGGATCGTTAATTCACTCCTTGTTCGGCCATGGCAGAGGACAGTTATCTCAGCACGAGTGATGGACTGGGACTGCCTTGTACATTTCTCCAACAGGTGTGAAAAAACTTTTCACTTTGGTTTGTAACTACCTGATGGGCAATTAGTGCAAGGACCTTCCCCACAATAGTGCGCTGTAAAGTTTTTTTTTTTTTTTTCAATATATTAAGGGTAAACCAAAATACCATTCTCTTCCTGAGTCAGAACAATACTTTGTCCACATTCTTTTCAATGTCTGGTGAAACCTTTCAAAGGCTTCTTGACTCTCTGGATGATAAGTAGTTGATAACTGTTTTTTTTACTTTTAACAAGTTTATCACATCCTGGAACAATTTAGAAGTAAAGTTCGTTCCTCTATCACTTTGTGTAATTTCTGGTATTCCAAACTTTAAGAAAAAGTTGACTAACTTTTCAGCAATTACCTCGGCACATATGCCTCTAATAGGGATTGCCTCTGGATAACTTGTCACAGGACACATTAAGATTAACAGATATTCATTTCCCTTCTTCATTTTTGGCAGTGGGCAATTTCATCTATAATCACCATGTTAAGGGTTCTAGGAGGCTTTCTGAATGGTCTCATTCAGTTTCCCAGCTGGCATCAGTGACCCTGGTAGTTGTGACGCCAGATAACTCCCAATTAATCAATCAGTTTTCCAGCTATCTGGTAGATGTGACATCCTCGACAGAACCTGTTAACATCTTTGTGAAGTTCAAGACAAAAAAATACTTCATAATCTTCTCAACAGTCTTCCTGATTCCAATATGTCCAGGCCTGTGTACTATTGCCACCAAATGCTTCCTTAATAGATACGGAATCAAAATTTTATAATATTTGCTCTACTCAGCATTTCTTGGTATATCTGCAGGTCTATGTCCCCTCATCAGCAAACCTTCCTTTAAATAATAACAGGTAAGAGTTTGTTGCATCTCTTCTTTGCGATCACAACTCTGAAGAACAAAACGGCTAATGATGCATCTTCTGCAGTTTTATTACCTTCTCTCTTATCACTTGACCAACTTCAAGGGTTAAACTCTGCTAACTCAGCTACTGTAGTTTCACTACTATATTCATGAACACTCTGACTACTCTGAGTTTCTTCATCAAGAACAACAGGTTCCTCTTCTTGGGAAATCTCTTCTTGGTCATCACTACTGGAAATATAACTTTCCTGAAACAATTCTTCTAAGCTCAAAGATCCTTCAGTTTATCATTCTTGGGTGGGTAAACACTCAGTCTTTTCACTAGCAACTGTAGCCCTCTTCATACTCCTGGTAGTTACACAACTAGGAAACAGGTAGGGATTACTCTTTTGTAAATCCACCAACGGTCTGTCTGTCACTATAGGACAAGGAAAAAATGGTACACCTCTAACTTCATTACCCAACAGAATATATACACCTCCCACAGCCAGTGAGTCCTTTACAGTAAAATCAACACTGCCTGTCACCTATTCACACGACAGGTGCAAGTGGCATATAGGAGTTACCTCTTCTCCCCCTTCAAAATAACTGAATCTCCCGTGAGACTTTTTTCTGACTGTAGGTGAGCACCCTCATAGATTTATGGCCTAAAGGCCTCCAGGCTATCCAGCCATTCACTGCTTGAGGTTACATTTCCACTGGTTGCTAAACAATCAGCTTGTTTAGTTTCTGACTTCTCATAGTCTCAGTCTTCCCTACACTGCTCTTCATAGCCTGTTTCACACAGTCACCTTTTACCACTTGACCAATTTGACTTCTGTTGTGTCCACTAACACTCTCAACTATAGTATCCTGCTCTTCCAGACTTGAAGCAGGCAACATTAGTTTCTTTATCTGTCTTGAAAAACTAGATGATGAGGATTTCACAGTAGATTCCTGACAGGTATTTACCCTGCGTTGCATCCCATTAGTAAATTTTTTCGTGAAATTTGGATGAGAATCAAAAGCTCTGTGTAGTTGATTCTGGTACTTGAGATTATAGTTGTGGTTACTACTTATAATGCTATGATCAGTGCAGCAGCTTTGTCAAATTTCTTTAAATATCTCTCTCTCACACAGGCTCTCACATAGTGTTCAGGAATTCCTCTAACATATTGTTCAAGAAAAACTAACTCTTCAAGTTCATCCATAGTTTTTAACTTTAGTAGCCTCCAACCATCATTTAAAATACCTTCTCACCTTGTAAGCAAAATCCATGAAAATTATCTTGCCATCCCTTCTTAAAGATCTGAATCTTTCACCGTAATTCTCTGAGGTCATCTGATAACTTGTAGCACATTGTGTTTGAGTACCTTTTAATTTTCACACTGATCAGCTGATAAGGCTAAATAAGCACTTCTCTCTTTACCAATCAAGTTGCTTTGTAACGATCTGGCCATCCCATACCTAAAACCCACTTTTACAAAGTGATGAAAGAACTTATCTGGAGCTTCTTCAGCAAATATAGGGATTAACTTATGCACTCTTACCACATCAAATACAGGGTCTTGACTAACTGGGGTATGGTTAGACTGTGTCACAGGTAATGTGGATCTAGCTTTTATTAATTCCATCTCCCATTCATATCTTGCTATTTTTCTTTCCTCTTTTACTCCTCTTTCTTCTTCTGCTGCTTTTTCTTCTTCTCTTTCTCTTCTTTCTTTTTTCTATGTCTTCTCTTTCTCATTTAGCCTGCACTCTCTCTCTTTCATCTTACAATCTCTCTCTTTTACTCTATATTCTCCACTTAATCAAACTTTCTTCTGCTTCCATACGTTTAACCTCTAATTCTGCATCACTTTTCTCTTTCTTTTCCTCTTGCTTATTTATAAGACCTGCCTGTGCTGCATTGAAAAACTCTTGCGCTAATTCTAACTTATCTTCATCAACAATTCTGCCAGACTCCATTTATGAATTAACAGCAATGCATCTTATTTGTGCCTTCATCATACTGCAAGACGCTTGACCACCACATGCTACTGCTTAAGCAGTCCACTGTGCCTTAGTCAGAGTGGATTTAGATAACTCTCGGATGGAAGTAGCTACTAAAAATTCCTGAATAGTAAACTGAGCCATTTACTATAAGTTATTTAACTAACAATTCAATACAATGCAAAACAACTATATGGTCACTAACCCCACCAGTATAAACTTTTTATCATGTGCCGTCTCCAGCTAATTAAAAACAAGCATGCTGAATATTTCCATTATAGACGAAGTATGTGCAGTACCTCTATAGTTACCAGATCCAGGCGGGTCATATTTCTTTGGTAACTTATCTGTGACCTCCAGTTCATTATCATCAGGTTTGGTTCTCATTTTATATTCTGCTAAAGAATCTAACTAGTATACGAAATGTCACTTTTGTTTCAGCTAAAATCATAGCTGCACTGATTTCATCATAATCTGTCGAAACTTGAACAAGAGACGCCGTACTTTGCCACAACCTCTTCTTATGCCAGTTTCCCGTCCCTGAAAGATTGTACACAAAAATTTTGGAGCTCTAAATCTAAGCCTGTGCCAAAGAATCATAAGACCATTGACTCACTATTTCAAGTTTTGATGATCCCGGGTGTTGTTAATGAATACACTTATCCCAGATGTAATCTACAAAAATATATAGGATCTACCCGGCGTCTTCTCAGGGTTAGGGCCGATTCTCATTAGGGCGTTAGTTATAGAACTGTGTGTAAGCTATCTAACCCAGAAACTTCTAATATAAGGAATCACATTAATAAATCTAAAACTACCGTGAAATATGAAAATAAAAAAATTATTCACCAAACAAAGGAACTCAACGAACTGTTGATTTTAGAGACGCTAAACATTACGAGTTCCGATTCTAACCACCATTCCTCTGGTGTCCCGGTGTTTTTAGCGTAAATTTTCTGTCATTCTTTGTGCCTCTTGACGCTGTTTATTTATAGTGTGTTTTTATCGTTGATGCTGAAAGGTTGGTTATGTGTAGCCGTTTTCAGCCATAGTTTTATGAATATATGATTTTACTTCTGATTGTGTGCGTTGTCATTCTTTTTATGCATATATATAAATATATATATATATATAATATATTATATATATATATATATATATATATATATATATATATATATATATATATATATATGTGTGTGTGTGTGTGTGTGTGTGTGTGTGTGTGTGTGTGTGTGCGTGTGTGTGTGTTTGTATGTATGTATGTATTTAGATATATAGATATTTATGGAGAAGGTCATGGAAGCGTTTTCTTCCTAGATTTCATCAAACATTGCAGGATGAAGTTTTGTCCTGTCACGCTCCTCATCCCTGGCCGAAACCCTATACCATTGACTGGTTGTTACCGAAGCGTAACCAGTATATGCTGTCCTGAGTGCGTTTGCATAACTAATAATTAGCTTTCCTTTTCATTTACATTTTATCATAAAGTTGAAATTGATGGCTGAAATTGATAACTAAGTGAAATTACTAATAGAAATCTAGCACAAATCTTGATTCTAATTCAACGTTCCTTTTTTTATTCATACTAGCCCTTTTAACTTTTGTTTTTTTGTCTTTTAAACAAGGAGAGGAGGTAAAACTGATGTTTTAAAAATGTTTACCAGCTCTATCTGTATCTCCTCCACTTTTTTTAATTTCTGAATAATTCTTCACTATTTCTATTCCTTTTTTCTTTTAATCATCTTTTTCCTTCACAGCTCTGACCCGCCTTCTCAAAGCGGTTCTTCAAAATCAGTAGCCTAGACGCCGGTATTAAGAGCATCCCATTCATTCGAGTTTGTTGTCTGTTGTTAACTTCTGAACCTCATGAATATCTAAATCTACTTTAAATCTAGTTGCACAGCACCATCACCATAACCACCGGATTTATCAATAGAATATTATTATGTGCTACATCTCCATTTTTTTCTCTCTCTATCTCTGGCTCTGTTTAATTATCATTTTATTACCTCCGTCTCTTTTGCCTTATTTACCCTTCCTTCTATTTCTCTTCTTTCCCATTTCTTTAGTTCCTTTATCACTTCGATTTTCTTCGATTTTGTCTTCTATTTACTATAATTACTCTTCCACACCCCTGTCTTTGTCACCTGTTCTTCATC
>NC_087221.1:1492746-1496230 GCF_015104395.2 Macrobrachium nipponense | reverse complement strand
TAGAATAAGTGTGGCTGCAAGAAGGAGTGCCATGGCAGGTGCAAGTGCTACAAGTCTGGACTTTGCTGCACAGCTTTTTTTGCTAAAACTCATTGATACATAAAACAAATCGGTATCTCTCAAGAGATATAGACATTTATATCTTTGGCAGACATTTTAGAAATATGACAGCCATATTGGAAAGATGGGTTCAGTTTATCTTTTAATGACAGTAAGAATGCCTAAATATCAATTCGCAATCATTATTGGACAGTATGTACCTTTGTAGGCTTATGGAAGGAAAATATTTGAAATATAAAGCAAATTTACTGCCATTTTGGAAAAGTGTCAGCCATCATGGAAATAGTCATATTTTAAGAGCTAATAAGAGTTCTCATGCCAAATCTGTTGCTTGTATCACAATTTTAACTTTTTTCCCACTACCCCTCTACTATCTCACGAACCCCCTTTTTATGAAGGAAAACCAATTCTCAGGTTCTGGCAGATTTTTTCAACTAGTAAATTGAAGAAGTTTCGATCGTGGAAGGATGCATTGGAAGCCCAAAAGAACTTTTATTTCTTACTGATAGGTATATTTCAGACCTATCGTTTTTCATCATTTACTCTTAGTATTGCACTCTCAAAGCAAGAAAATACATCCTTTACTGTCTTCATAAAATCTTTTTTGAGAGCATGTTATAAGGGGGCAAACCCCTTATAAATTAAGAATGGTAACATTGACTGGAGCAGGGGCACTGAGTATCCTCTCTCTCTCTCTCTCTCTCTCTCTCTCTCTCTCTCTCTCTCTCTCTCTCTCTCTCTCTCTCTTAACGTCAATGCAACCCATAAACCACAATTACCTAAAGTCGTTAAATCAGATCCATAATTAGCAAAGAATAGACTTTATTTATAAAAGGATATGCAAGAGTCTAACCATCTAAAAAATTAGATTAATTTAACTTATTGAAATCAAGATTTCCAAATTGAACTACGTACACAGAAAACGGACTGTTATAAACAATACTTGGCTAACTGAAGTGAACCCACCAGTGAAACCAAAAATAAACATAAGATAGGTTCGCTCAACAAATTAAAAAAAGTTATAAAGTCTTAATTTGAACAACCTGAAACCGACTCTCAAACTTAGGACCTAGTTAAGTTGGTTACGAACGTTAACTTTCACGAAGACTTGGTCACCAACAGTAATATTAATATTAGCTGACTTTGAATTGCTTTTATCAACCATCTTTTCCTTTTTGGACTCAAGATTTCTGCTAAGGCTCTTATACCTATCTTTAGCTGTAGAGACCAAAGACCTAACTGCATCATCACAATTAGCGGGAGTGGACAATAAATCAAATGTGCCTCGAGATGGATAACCAAACAACACTTCTTCCGGAGACATACTTATTGTATCACTAACCATAATATTAATGACTTGCAATACATACTGATCCCAATTTATGTTATTACCCCCTACAGTAACCCATACTGCTTCTAAAATTTTCCTGTTGGCTCTTTTACACAGCCCATTAGCTTCTAGTCTATGTACGATAATAGTCACTTTTTTCTGCAAGGCATTCTGAAATCTTATTCATAAATTCCAGCCCATTATCCATTATCAGAACCTCGGCGGTTCCATAACGACATAAGTTGATAGCAACCTCTTCAAAGGTTTTATTTCTTAAAGGGAAAATTTCAACAAACCTAGCCAACTCATCAACAGCAACTAACAGATATTTATGACCATATCTAGACTCACCAAAATTCCCAAGGAAATCCATATGGACCCTTTGAAATTGCATTGACGATACAGGAAATGCACCTAACCTACAAGAGGCAATCTTTGGTGGCTTACAGGCATTGCATACAGCGCAAGAAGACAAAATTATTTAACTTACCCCAAAGAAAAACGCGAATAAGTTAATGAGGCAACAACATATCAGGGGCAAACGATTGTTTCAAGTTTAACAACTGCCTAACCTAATTCCCTTCCAGTGTCGGTGAAGTCCCTTTTAGTGCAACCTCGTCCTCGTTCAGCGCTGAATTGCTGGCCATTTTACGGGACTAAACGCAGGCAGCACTAGTCCGAAAAGTTAGGTATAGGCTCAGCCGTGTAGGCTGGAAATATTGATGGATTCCCGAAATGGGAATTTAGGTGACAATAAAGCGTAGATTTATCTTAGAAATCGTGAGTTAATCCTAACGGAAAGGCTGCATAAACGTCGCTAGTCGCTGGCGTATACTGAAAAATATGTGGATTCCCGAGGGGTAATTCAGGCATCCAGAAGACCTAGTTTTATCTCAGGAACCGCGAGTTAAAGGTGGAATGAACGTCAGGTCAGTCCGGGCGTATACTGAACCTTATATGGATTCCCGAAATGGGGAATTATCATGGTGATCGTAATTCAAAACGCGGTGGAAAGATGGAATAAAAGTCGCCAGTCGTCGGCGTATGTTGGAAAATAAGTGGATCCCCGAAGTGGGAATTCAGACGTTCACAAGACTTAATTTGATCACAGGGATTGTGACTTAAATGCAGCAGAGAGGCGGGCGCATACTAGAAAGTGTGTGGATTCCCGAGGTGGGAATTCAGATGTCCATAAGACCTAAATTGATTACAATAACTGTGACCAACGCGGGGGAGAGTTGGAAGGAACGTCGCCAGTCGCGGGGGCAGGAACAGTCATAAACAATGAGAAATACTGTAGGAATTCCCGAAAGGAGATTCTTACGTCATTCAGACGGAAATGGCAGTAAAATACTGGATTTTGGACTCCATTCAATGTAGATTATTCGACGCAATTGCCGATGCACAAGAGAAAAATCCTAAAGAAACAGTCCCGGTGTGGGATGGGACGCACACAAAATAGAGTGGAATAAAAAATGAATACAATTCCTGATGTTAATATATTTCCAACTAGCACATAACCCTACAGATTTTAGGCTTAGACTTAAGAGGTTACAGGCTGGCAGGGTGTCGATACACAATGACAAAACGGCACGTTACCATATGGGAAAATTTGACCACTGGCAGCCCCTCGTGTTTACAGCCCACGGGAAAGGTGAGCTGGTTTCATGGGCGGATTATTGATGGGGGAAGGGCGGGTGACTTTCTCTTTCACTCACGTAATTGTAACTTACGTCTGTAGTAAAGGAGTTCTGAAATTACTTATGATTGGCTTGAACAGAAATGGGTACATATCGTCCTATCTTTTACCTTTGTGTATATAAAAATACTTTTAACGAAACTGTGTCAAGGTTACGTTATCGGAGTTACAATGAAAGGCGGAATATCGAAATATTTTCAATGCCATGTGGCTGCAGTTTCTTTACGAAGAATCCTCGCATAAAGGATGTCATTTTTTCTATCCTTACCTATCGCACTCAATCGGCGCTCAATGAGAGAGGGAGAGAGAGAGAGAGAGAGAGAGACTTGCTTACGAAAATAAAACCATGCAAACCTGTATTTGCACCTCACTTAAATAAAACGCAGAACAGTCTA
>NC_087221.1:1482746-1487746 GCF_015104395.2 Macrobrachium nipponense | reverse complement strand
TTCGGCGCAATTTTTACTTGTTCTTGTAACGCATTTAATGTCAGTACGTCCTTGAGGCTAAAGAACAGAATGACAGGAGGAGGGTGTTCGCTGATGACAAGGATAGAAACATTTGAAAAGAAGCAATAAATAGGAATAAACAGAAATTCAACTACTTTATCAATGTAGATAACAGCTCATGCAATGTTTTCCTTTCAATAACAAAAATATTAATATTCATATTATTGATTTATTTTTGTTTAATTATATTTGCCATTATGCTGCTTTTGTAATTGTTTCGATATTATCTTAGTTGATTCTGTTCATACTTTATTTGTGTTTGTCTTCTCATCTTTCCTATATTCTCTATTTTAATACTTGTTTTGTGTTTTTCCAGGGAAGTATCGTCAAAAGCATTTATAGCCGATAAAAACAAATTAATTATGTGTACGCTTTTTAGTTCTATATATTTTCCCAGTAAACATTTATTCAAGTAAATGAAATATATGGTTAGTCTAACCTATGCCATAATAAAAAGTAGTTGGATTTTTATATTACAAGGAAAAGTTCTTTCGATTTCCTTTTTTTTCTTTGCATAAACGGTCAATATTTTTCAAGCGAATGATTTCTATGTTTTTATGCAAGTTGAACATTTTAAATTCCATAAAACAGTTTTTTTATTACTTTTCGCCGTTTTGAATTTCTCTATTGCAAAAACCATTAAAAGGCCTCTTAACACTTAATGAGGAAATGAAGCTGAAAATTTTTTATGCAAATTTTTTGCATCACAACGTAAACAAAATTTTTAGTGAAGATCTGAGAGGAAATTCAAATGAATATATATTTTCGAACATAGTTACATCCTTTTCGCGAATTAAACTATTGAATGATTTTTACAAAAAATAGCAAAATGTAAGGGTAAAATCACACTAATAATTCGCACCTTGATCTTTGAATAGTCTTCATTTAGAAAGTATTTGGACCTAGTGAACAGATGATGCAGCAAAATGTAGAAAAGGATGGGCTTTAATACCAAGTGATGACAAAATGTACGCGAGAGAAAAGTACGGAGGGTCGTTTACACTTGGTTTAATAGTTGAAAGATGATACTAGTATTAGCTAATAATGATAAGCCACCTAGTTAGCTGCATTATACGGATGTAATTCTTCTAATTTTGATAAACAATCCCGTAACATTTTCTTTAAAACAAAAAAGGTACCGGAAATTGTAAGTTTAAGAATTTTTCTTATTTGGTATAGAAAAAATAACATAACAACATACAGTGGATTATTTACCCAATGGCAAGACAACTGAAATGCCGTACAAAATAATCTTGACAATTGCAGTAAACTTTCTACTACTTAGTTAAAGATAAATCAAGTTTATTCGTGTTATCTTGATCAACACAAATCTCTAAAAGTATCCTTAAAGTATCTTGTAAAGAAAGGAAAGATATATTAAGAAAAACAGTGAAAACAATAAATGTATGAGTATTCCGCATTGTACTTACATGTATCTGTCCCGGAAATATGAATAAATGTAAAATTATGCCACACTTCCATATTTCCATTTATGTGGATACCAAATTTGAAGAGAAAAATCACAATTGATATTTGGTCTTGAGGTATGAAGATAATTAAACAAGATAATTAGGTTCAATGGATGAACAAGTTTGAATCTATGAGAAGTGTAATTGATGAACTAATTTGAATCTATGAGAAGTGTGCAAGTTTTCTGTGACTATTTACAGTCTAAAAAAAAATAGTAATAAAGATACCACATATTCATCAAATGAAAGGACGAAGAATGATTTCTTGGCAATATTAGCAAATCAGCAGCGTAGCCTACGTGAAAAATGTTTAACTTGATACTGATGAGAAACAGAAGATTGGAAGGGGCCCTCCTTTTCAGAAGGGCTTTTTTCCCCTCCTTCCACTTTCATAGGTGTCCTCGATCTACCGTCTTCTGGCCCCCACCCTCTCAGGGGCCACTTTTGTTTCCTTCTTCCACTTTCCTTGACACAGGTAGCTAATGTATTAAGAGTAGCGATGACTGATGTCTGGGACTTTAAGTTGAGAAAATCTGTAAAGCAAACAACTAGTTAATAGAATAAATTCTACGCCAAAACAAGAAGTAAATCCAAGAAAGTAATGCAAGATAAGGAATGAAAAAAATTTCCTTGTCTAAATGTTCACCATCAATTTAATTTTGCGGCGGAATCCTCGGTAACGCCATTCAGACATTCTCTTCTCATGTATTCTGACATAATCCTTTTTCACTTTTCAAGAGATTTTGATGATAAAAGATTTCATGCAATGATATCCAGGCTATGATTAGGTGTTATATGACTCTCTTAATGATTTTATAGTGAGCAGAAAAGCCTATTCATTAATCAATGAGGTTTAATTGCAGAATCATATAAAAAATATCCTTTGGCCAATTTAAGAGAAACGTGTGGAGACATTAAGTGTCTGAGCATAACGAATTTCGGCTCTGCAGTCACAAAGATATTCCTGCTCTTTCTGTTCCAGTACGAATGCTCCAGGGAAATAGAGGTGTAGCTATTAAAAAAAAAAAAAAAAAAAAAAAAAAAAAAAAAAAAAAAAAAAAAAAAAAATCAATACAACGTCAGCACGACACTGCCGGTTTCTTACAAAACATAATGATGCGATTTCTTTTTTATAAAAAGTGGGAAAAATTACATTAGTCTGATTATTCATTTCAAAACCGACGGTAATTCGTAACCTAATCATTTAATAAACAACAAAAGAGAAATGAAATATATCGTGTTGTCGCGTAGGCATCAATACCCGAAACTGTTCGTCATAACAAACGTGGAAAGGAAAGTTTATCCTCGGCAGCGAAATATTATGAACATTGTTTTGGCATCGGAGTTCCAAAGAATAATTAGCAGTGTGCCGGACTCATAGTCACTTGGAGTCTAGATATTATAATTTATAGTTAAAACAGATTTAATGTTTGTATTTTGGTCCTTTGTTCGTCAGTTATTCTAAGTCAAAACTGCACTGGCATGAAACTGAGCCAGACTTCGGTGGGTCACCTCCAGAATGAAGGATGTCTAACTCGTGCATCAGGAAAAGTGTTTTATTATCTTTGAATGTAATTAACGCTCCATTATTACATGTCTATTCGCGTATGTGTTGGGTTTTGTGTTTCTAGGCACACACACACACACACACACATACACACACACACACATATATATATATATATATATATATATATATATATATATATATATATATATATATATATATATATATATATATATATATATGTATATATTTATATATATATATATATATATATATATATATATATATATATATATATATACTATATATATATACCAATACATCATTATAGCAATGCATTGGGGACTTTCATTAGTTTTCTTCAGAAATTGTCATAAAAATCTGGTTGAAAACCTATACGTCGTCTTAGAATGTTCACGAATGTAATTATAAAAGATTGCTCTGGTTCACTTGAACTAACCGTTAATGGTTTTGGGAAAAAAAATATATATCAGTTTCAGTAGGCATTAATAAAATGAACAAATGGACACAAAGTTCAATTAATGAGAAAAGGTAACATTTCCAAAATATAGATTTTTTGTAAAAGATTTTGTGAAAACCTCACATTCTTGAAGGCACCAAGCTCTTCGTCAGCAGACATAAAAAACTTAATTTGTCGCCTAGATTTAATAATGAAAGATGGCGATCCAACAGCTTCTTCTTCAGTACAAAGTTATCGCTGACATCGGAAAAGACAAAATTAAAGATGTGAATAACATTTAAAAATTTACTATAATTATTGAGATAAGAAATTATGATTTCCATGACTCAGTTTGTAATCATGATCTTAGTTTTCATAAATTTATTTCAATCACATTATTTATCCTAGAATGGAATAAGTCTCCATACAATTTCAAAGTCAAAAGTGCCATTCTAATTTTGAAGAACAGTGCAACTCTCAACGAGCTAAGGTAAGTGAAATTTTAAATTGTTGAGTTGACAGTTCACCAATTGTTCCTTGCACTCATTCCCTGTTCCAACTGTTTTTAATATTCCCATCCTTATAATTCCTGCCTCCATCAGAGACCAAAGTGAGTTCAAGCAATGGTTAAATTCTTGTGAATTAAGTGTTGAAGTGATATCAGTGCGTACTATTTTGCTAACAGTAATTTCTGTGCATTAGCGTAATATAGAAGTATGGATTAACTTAGTACTTTGTATAATTCTGCCAGTGCCAATTCTTGGGATACTATTCCTAAGATTCCAAGGAGAGCTTGCGCTTGCTTGCAGTGTTTCATCATTTAATGTTACTCAGTGTTGCTAGTTTAAAATCTTTATCCATATTCATGCACCTATGTGATCCTATAGGATTAGTACTGCTTGCAATTAGGTGACACATTTGCTTTGCTATTATGAGTAATAGTGATTAATGTCAAGAGTGTCACAAAGCCAGCCAGTGCTCCTGTAAACCTAAAATCTCCTGATGACCTAATAGAGATTATATTTATAAGTGGACAAATTACTTTTACCTTCAATTATTTGAAAAGTAATTTTAGTGGTTTTCTATGAAGGTTCTTACTATTTCCCTTCATAGATGCATGCCCCCTTGAGTCAGTATGGTCGTTCTTGAACAAGGAATATTTTTTTGAGTAGAGCTAAATTTTGAATTACTCATAATAAAACGTAAACCCGGTATGTGGATTATGGATTTATATATATATATATATATATATATATATATATATATATATATATATATATATATATATATATATATATATATATATAATTGCACATATTTTCGAGTTGCCCCTGTGAACTGAAATCCTCCATTCACCCTAAATCATCTCTGTTCCCTTTGGTTTCATAGATTTACTCTCCACAGGTGCCCTGAATGAGGGAGGATCTCTCCAGGCTGAGAGTTTAAGAGGAAGTGGCCACAGCAGATCTCTATTAGAACTTCCTCAGAACCCCAGCAACTCAAA